>NC_090325.1:30007266-30307266 GCF_035084215.1 Heptranchias perlo
TCTCCACTTGCCTGGATGAATGCAGCTCCAACAACACTCAAGAAGCTCGACACCATCCAGGACAAAGCAGCCGCTTGATTGGCACCCCATCCACCACCCTAAACATTCACTCCCTTCACCACCGGTGCACAGTGGCTGCAGTGTGTACCATCCACAGGATGCACTGCAGCAACTCTGCAGGGCTTCTTCGACAGCACCTCCCAAACCCGTGACCTCTACCACCTAGAAGAACAAGAGCAGCAGGTACATGGGAACAACATCACCTGCACGTTCCCCTCCAAGTCACACACCATCCCGACTTGGAAATAAATTGCCGTTCCTTCATCGTTGCTTGGTCAAAAACCTGGAACTCCCTTCCCAACAGCACTGTGGGAGAACCTTCACCACACGGACTGCAGCGGTTCAAGAAGGTGGCTCACCACCACCTTCTCAAGGGCAATTAGGGATGGGCAATAAATGCTGGCCTCACCAGCGACGCCCACATCCCATGAACGAATAATAAAAAACCTGTCCTGATATTTCCTTAGTGACTCAGTGTCAAATTTTGTTCGAAATTGCTCATCTGAAGTGCCTTGGGACATTTTACTAAGTTAAAGGCACTATATAAAATGCAAGTTGTTGTTGTTATAGTAGTAGTAGTATTATACACCGGAGTGACGGGTCACTAAAGATTTTCTCAGTCTCCACCGCAATTTGTAGACAGTTCACAGTTTGGAAACCACCGGAAATGTGATGATGTCGCAGTGCACGTGATTAAGTTGTACACTCGTATGGGTAAACATCGTAAAAAATCTAACGTGTTGCTTTATTCAGAAACATATTCTGACTTTGCATCTGCCATCATTGTCCCCTTGCTTTTAGTTCTGCAACTCTACCCCAACTGTAATCAGAAAGGTATAGGGGACTAATTTACTGTTGCACCTCTCAAGGCTTCCTATCGTGTCTGAATTTCACACACAATGATGTCAAACTGCTTTGTCAGTAAAGTGGCATTTGTTTAAACAGAGCTTTATTTACAGATTGACACACAGGATTTATATAGAGTAATAATTAAAAACATATAACACTATTTCTACTTCCACACAATTATTAATCGTGTACAATAAGGATACTAAAAGCAATGGAATCACACAAATTCTGGTCTGCAGAGAAGACAAGAGAAAGACAAAGCTGCAATATGGCAATTCCAACTTTTGCGATGTAAAAACTGGGCTGTGGGTGGGGCTTAGGAAAGGGGCAGGGCTTAAGATGATTGACAGCAAACAAAAAATAAGCAGAAACAATCGATGCATAAATACGCTTTCAGTTAGAAATAAAGAACACCCAAATTCTCAGATTGTACCCATCATGCCGAATTTCTTAAGTAGGGAAAGGATCACTATGTTAGAAAATGTCCTCGTAAAGGAAAGAACTTGTAACTTCAGTAACCTTCAGTAACTAGTTATAAAACATTAAAATAACACGGAAGTTCATTGTGACAGTGAAACAGTTACGTTATAATAAACGAGTAACTGTCGGGGCTTGACTTACTCCATGTACATGCTTTGCTGAGGGACAGGACCTTCAGCCTGCTAAGTGTGAGGTCCCTGACCGTGTGCAGGGGAATGAAGCATCAACGAGAGTTGTAGTCTTTCCTTTCAGGGGTGCTTCTTGTAAAAAGGGAAATTGTAACCATTTTAGGATTGGAACATTAGAAAGCACGGAATGAGAAAAGGATATTCATGGCTTTAGAACAAAAAGCTTTAAATAATTAACATGCTTGCTACACTCGCATGCACCCTGATTGGTTTAGCCAAATTCTCCTAAGATGGAGCTGACCACAATCCAACTTTCTGTGGCTTGAAAAAGTGAGGGCAATGCAGTTGATGTGGTGTGTATGGACTTTCAAAAGGCATTTGATAAAGTGCCGCATGGTAGGCTTATCATCAAGATTGCGGCCCATGGAATAAAGGGGGCAGTAGCAACATGAATACAGAATTGGCTAAGTGGCAGGAAACAGAGAGTAGTGGTGAACGGTTTTTTGGACTGGAGGGAGGTGTACAGTGGTGTTCCCCAGGGGTCAGTGCTGGGACCACTGCTTTTCTTGACATATTAATGACTTGAACTTGGGTGTACAGGGCACAATTTCAAAATTTGCAGATGACACAAAACTTGGAAGGGCAGTACACAGTGAGGAGGATAGTGATAGACTTCAAGAGAATATAGACAGGCTGGTGGCATAGGCAGAAACGTGGCAGATGAAATTTAACGTGGAAAAATGCGAAGTGATACATTTCGCTAGGGAGAACGAGGAGAGGCAATATAAACTAGAGGGCACAATTCTAAAAGGGGTACGGGAACAGAGAGACCTGGGGGTATATGTGCACAAATCATTGAAGGTGGCAGGGCAGGTTGAGAAAGCGGTTAAAAAGCATACGGGGTCCTGGGCTTTATAAATAGAGGCATAGAGTACAAAAGCAAGGAAGTCATGATGATCCTTTATAAAACACTGGTTCGGCCACAACTGGAGAATTGTGTCCAGTTCTGGGCACCGCACTTTAGGAAAGATGTGAAGGCCTTAGAAAGGGTGCAGAACAGATTTACTAGAATGATTCCAGGGATGAAGGACTTTAGTTACGTGGATAGATTGGAGAAGCTGCCATTGTTCTCCTTGGAACAGAGACGGTTGCAAGGAGATTTGATAAAGGTATTCAAAATCATGAATGGTCTAGACAGAATAGATAGAGAGAAACTGTTCCCATTGGCGGAAGGGTCAAGAACCAGAGGACGTAGATTTAAGATAATTGGCAAAAGAACCAAAGGTGACGTGAGGGAAAACTTTTTTACACAGCGAGTGGTTATGATCTGGAATGCACTGCCTGAGGGGATGGTGGAGGCAGATTCAATCACGGCCTTCAAAAGGGAACTGGATAAGTACTTGAAAGGAAAAAATTTGCAGGGCTACGGGGATAGGGCAGGGGAGAGGGACTAGCTGGATTGCTCTTGCATCGAGCCGGCGCGGACTCGATGGGCCAAATGGCCTCCTTCCGTGCTGTAACGTTTCTATGATTCTATTCTATACGTACACAAAAATGGACTTTGGCTATTGCATTTCCTACATTACAACAGTGACTATACTTCAAAAGTACTTAATTGGCTATAAAGTGCTTTGGGGCATCCTGAGGTTTGAAAGGTTCTATTTAAATGTAAGTCTTTTTTCTCTTATGAGCTTCTTGCACTTGTTGTTGGAGGTGAGGGTGGAGGAGCAGGGAGAGGGGACCCTCTGGCTCAGCTACTCACTGCTCTGCCAGGGGTAGGCGATTTTTGTAAAGAGTAGGGAAATTGTCACTATTTTAGGATAGGATCATTAGAAAAGGATATTCTGACCATCAAAGTCCCTGTGCTTCCACAAACCAATCCAATCTTCACTATCATGGACTCTACCCAAACTTTTTTATTAACCTTTGGTGAATATTGTACTTGTTATCATGAAGGATGTCAGTAGTGGGGAATGAGAAATCTATGGGATTAGATTAGACTGGGCTTGATGGCCGGCGCGGACATGAAGGGCCGAAGGGCCTCTATCCGTGCTGTATGACTCTATGACTCATTGCACTATTCTCAGCCAACAGTAGAATTGAATATTCTGGCAGCTGCAAAATAAAAGTCCCTCTACTCTATCACAACCATGTGCCTCTACCTGAACTTCAGAAACACATTCTTTACTGCACCAGTGTGACATTTTCCATCCCCTAAACAAGCAAAAGGCAATCTCATTGAGACATAAGAAAATTAAAAGGCAGATAAGGTGACTTCTCTGAAAGGCATTGTTAATTATGTGCTCATTTGGGTGAAATTAAAGGCAATTTTGCACTGTGGGCCTAAATCCATTAGGAACCTAGAATCATTTCACATAGGACTCTTACAGCCAGCAGAGAGAGGAGGTCTTCACCCATCAGCCTGGATTGGATTGAAATTCAGGCCCAGTGGTAAAAAGACAACGTACTAAGCCACTGCTGCACCCAGTCTCTCTCTTCCCCACCCACCCCCCCCCCCAATCCACCCCTTTCATCTCCTAAGCAAAGGTTCTGCAAAACTTCTTCCTGTCCACCCACCCCACGTTCCCCACCCCACCACCCCCCGTGTCAAGGTAAATCAAGGAAACTCCAGAATACCCGTCTATACGTACTTCTATCTTTACATTATACACCCTGGAAAAGTTGCCTTCCTTGAAATGATAGTTCCAGGGTTTCAGAAGCTCATGCTCCGCTGAACGTTCTGTTATCTTTACAACCCTCAGTTCTCTTCTTAACCACAAATTTATCGGCAGGACTTGATTCGAATTTTTTTACTCAATTTCCGGCCTGGCAGCCAGCCAAATTGAGAGGGAAAGTCTGCTATACAAGGTCGAGGAGGATCAGAAGATTGCGGCAGGTTTGCTTAGGAGTCCGGGAGTAAACACCCCTGTTCCTCCTTGCCCACAAGCAGTGCTGGAAAAGCACTTACCTGCTGGATTTGGCAGTTCTCGCCTTCCTTTAGCTGCCGGGTTTCCCGATCCCTGGGAAACCCAGCCCGCTGCCGTTAAATCCAAAAGGCTGCCAAAATCCGAGGCACGGAGCCTCATTAACATATTATAATGACTGACCCGCCTCTCGAGAGCGGTTTACTCGCCTGACCCCCGACCCGTCCGGTTAAACCGGAAGTAGGTGGGCTGGGGTCGGATTTCCCATTTTTAAGAATTTAACCCATCCACCCGCCATTGTCCCGCTTGTCCAGGGGGGTTAAAATTTCCCCAGTTGTATTCGCCAGTAGTAACGTGGAGGTCATCGATGAGACATTCAACAGGGCGTCCCAATGAGGCATCTCATTGCTCACACGTGTCTCTATAGTTTTTGTCCACCACTTCACAAATGCAGGAGATGCATGCTTGGCCAGAGAGATCTGGTGGTGAAATCCCATTGCGGCTATTTCTCTCACAGCTGAATGTTACCATTACTTCTTTCTCCATGCTAGATTCTTCTAACGACCTGCACTTCTTCCAGTATCTAAAATCAAATATAACAGCATCAATGCTAAGAAAATAAGCAAGTACAGAAAGAGAACAACATGGGAGCAGTGGCAGTGATAACACTCAGCCGTGAGAGAAACAGTTATGACGGGATTTCACCGGCAGGGCCTGTTATTGCATCAAGCCTGTCCCTTCTATAGATCATATATAATTTGTCCGATCTTGGACACAACCCAACCGAGTTTTTAATTCATTAAGAAATCTAGGTGCAGGACACTAGCAAGGGGGAAAAGAGTAAGAATGAAGAGGAGGTACAGTAATGGTGGTTTAAAAGCCTGCAGATCATAGGAGTAAGAGAAGACCGAGAGAGGTAAAGAGTTCCACAGCATTAAGGATCTGGAAAAGAATGCCATAAAGTGTGAGAGGTGGTGCGATGAATAAGAAAAGGTCAATGGCAAGAAAGGCCACTTGGCCCATCAGGCTTACCCCTCTGGAATTTAACTCACCCAACCTACTAACTTGAACTCCCCTACAGTATTTGATTCTATCACCTTACCGAGTAGATTATTCCAAAATTTATCAGCCTTTGATGGAAGAAGCTTTTTGTATGATCTTTTTAAAATTTACTTTTCACTAATTTAAATTTATATCTTCTTGTTCTACTGGCCTGTCTGACCTTAGACTAGTTCACTGGATTCACCTTATCTGTGCCATTTAAATTTTATATGCCTCAGTGAGGTTGCCTTTTGTCCTTTCCTTTAGACTATAGAGTTGAAGCTTCTCTAATCTGTCCTGATAGCTTATCCCTTTCCTACTTGGGATCATTCTTTTTGCTCTTCTATGCATGTAGGTCTATTTTGAAGTGTGATGACCAGAACTGCATATAGTAGTCCCGGTCTGGTCTGACCAGTGCATTATAAAGTCTCAGCACAACCTCAACTGTAGACATACTCCACTGTTCTGATTATATATCCCAACATCCTGTTCACTTCTTTATTTGCTTCTCCACATGGTCTTGACATTAAAAGTGACAAGTCTACCATCACTCCCAAGTCTCTTTCAAAGATCTCCTATGCCAACTATATTCCTTCATTGTAAACCTATGTTGCTCATTCTTACTTCCAATGTGTAATACCAAATTTCATCTGTCCAGTTGCCAAGCAGATATAAATTCTTCTGTCCTGACTATACTTTCTATTTTAGTATTGTGAGCAAATTTCATAAGCTTACAATTAGTTTCTGCATTCAGGTGATTTGTGTAGATAAGAAACAACAAGAGTCTAAGCACTGACCCCTCCTCCCCCAGTATTCCACTCGGCATCTTCCCCAGTCTGCCATTCGTGTCAGACCAGGAAGGGGCTTTTGCATCCTTCCACCCCATGACTGTTAGGAATCTATCCAACTGCAGGACAGGTAGCGGCCTTGCCCATCCCCCATTACCAGTTTCCATCTATAAAACAACTCCACTATCTTGAACCGAGATCTCTGGACTAGAGCCTGTTTAACCTAGTTGGTTAACCGAGTTGGCTAAGGAAGATTGGGAAATTAGATTAAAGGGTATGACGGTAGATAAGCAATGGCAAACATTTAAAGAAATATTTCAATATTCTCAACAAATATACATTCCATTGAGAAATAGAAACTCTACGGGAAAAGTGATCCCTCTGTGGCTAACTAAAGAAGTTAAGGATAGTATTAGATTAAAAGAAGAGGCCTATAATGTTGCCAAGAAGAGTAGTAAGCCTGAGGATTGTGAGAGTTTTAGAAACAAGCAAAGGACCAACCAAAAAATTAATAAAAAGGGTCATTTTCAGGTTGGCAGGTAAGCTGTGAGGAGGACACAAAGAGTCTGCAAAGGGATATAGACAGGTTAAGTGAGTGGACAAGAAGGTGGTAGATGGAATATAATGTGGGGAAATGTGAAGTTATTCACTCTGGTAGGAAGAATAGAAAAACAGAATATTTTTAAAATGGTGAGAAACTATGAAATGTTGGTGTTCAGAGAGATTTGGGTGTCCTTGTATAAGAAACACAAAAAGTTAGCAAGCAGTTAGGAAGGCAAATGGCATGTTGGCCTTTATTGCAAGGGGGTTGGAGTACAAGAGTAAGGAAGTCTTACTACAATCGTAGAGGGCTTTGGTGAGACCTCATCTGGAGTACTGTGTACAGTTTTGGTCTCCTACTTGCCTTAGGGGCGGTGCAATGAAGGTTCACTAGATTAGTTCCTGGGATAAGAGGGTTGTCCTATGAGGAGAGGTTGCGCAGAATGGGCCTATACTTTCTGGAGTTTAGAAGAATGCGAGGTGATCTCATTGAAACATATAAGATTCTGAGGGGGATTGACAGGGTAGATGCTGAGAGGTTGTTTCCGCTTGCTGGAGAGTCTAGAACTAAGGGGCATAGTCTCAGGATAAGGGGTCGGCCATTTAAGACTGAGATGAGGAGGAATTTCTTCACTCAGAGAGTTGTGAATCTTTGGAATTCTCTACCCCTGAGGGCTGTGGATGCTCAGTCGTTGAGTATATTCAAGGCTGAGATAGATAGACTCTAGGGGAATCGAAGGATATGGGGATCGGGCAGGAAAGTGGAGTTGAAGTCGAAGATCAGCCATGATCTTATTAAATGGCGGAGCAGGCTCGAGGGGCCAAATGGACTACTCCTCCTATTTCTTATGTTCTTCACCTGCACCCTTTTCTTCCTATGGGGAGGGGAAGAGTGCTGCTGCAGTGATGCAATCCCAGCTCTACCATGCATAAAAATATTCTTTCAAAATAAATTAACAATAACAAGCTCTATCGCTCTATTACTGTAACATTAGTGCAATACTTCTAAAATAGATTGCTCTAATTAAGAAAATTATATAGAAAGACGACTAAACTGTCCTAGCCTTACACATAATCATGTTATTAACTTAAACATAAAAGAGTTTTGAGTTTAGGGAGGAGGAAGAGTGTGCAGGATGGAGGAACAAGAGAGAAAGTACAAAGTGGCAGTGACTATCATAGTATCGATTAAATAGAGAGACAAGAAAGGTTGCATTGGAGAAAGGTCGGAGGCAGGAAGTTAAAGAATTAACTGTCTGATGATTAGCTTTTATTTGGTTATAAGGAGAGATGCCAGACGAACTCCCAGATATGGGAGAGTATTCTAGGTTTGGATCAACTTTGGCTTTATCGAGCTAAACTTTGCTTGTGCAGGGAAAGAAGTATTTAACATGAAAGAGGAAACTGAGCTTCCTTGAGGATTGAGGTAGCTTCAATAAATGAAGAAAATTTGGGAATTCCATTTGTGACTAGAGACAATGGCCAGGAATTTCTCCCATTCTCCCGCTGGGGGTTTCTGCTGCACTTCTGATAAAGTTACGGTGGCATCTTGAAGAAATTCCTGGCCAATGACTAAGGGTGAAGCCAAAGATAAGAGTTGCTGCTGTTGATTAGATTTGCAAGTGACATGAAACTGTCTCCAAATAATTGAAAGAGAAAATACTTTTGGTGGTCCTTAGAAGAGTATTGAGAATCAAACATTCTGCTGCAAGGTTGTGTGCACTGAGGGCGTGCGATCTCACGAGATAAACTTTTGTACAAGTACACTCTGGTCCCCAAAGGTAAGCCGGCAAGTTTCTCAACTAGCTATTTGACTTTACAACCTACATTGTTGAATTGTAGCCAATTAATTTCAACTGACTTATGTTTCCCTAGTCTCAGCAGTTCAGGAACTAGAGTTGAAGCCCAGGTCAACCCAGCCCATGTGCGGAGTATCTCTTTATCTGGCCAGACAGTGACGGGGAACTGACAGTATAACTCAAGTCTGCCGGTTCCACATTGCTTTACTATAACACAGTCATTAAAAATTGAAATTATTCAAACTTACTTTCTGAGAATTGTCACCAGCATAGTGACAGCAGTTATCAGAAGGATCACTCCACTCACTGACAACATGGCGATCACATATTCAGTGGATCCTGCATTCAAGAAATGGCACAAATTGATCAAAAAAATAGTCTATAGAAAGTTGCAAAAGTAACAATATTGAATTAATATTTCTAATATTATGGGGCAAACTGGGACCGAAGGAGAGTTGTTTACTATCCATTGTGGCACTGAATCACACAGACCAGAAGGTCCTCATTCTGATTCATGATTTGCACTGAGTTAACTGATCTCAGACACGACACCAGCTGAGATGCTACAACTTATCTTGGCACCCTGGGCTGCTGAGGGAACAGCCAGGGTTCCTGCTTCTTATCACTATACAGTGAAACCTGCTGGAAAAAACATGTGCGGGCATCAGGTGAGGACAAGATTAGATTTGTCTGTGATGCCTTCCATGGTTGAATAATCTGCCAAATCTGCTTCAAATGTTTATAAAGGTGAGAAAGGGTCATTGCTGCAGTTTAGGTGCTGAGTATCAGACACTCCTAGGTCAGGTACAGCACAGATTAGGTGCAGAGAAGCACCTGATACAATGCCCAATAATCAGTGAAATTCCTGTTTTTGCTAATTTTAGTGAAAATGTAATTGCGAATATAACATAGCAAAAGTAGATGTGAGTATAATGTGGCTTTTTACTCAGGTTTACTTTTTTTGGCTAAAATTGGTGAAGAAAGGAATTTCACCTCTTAACCCCAGTCTGAAAAAAACTTTTTCTATTTTCCACATCAGCCATCTTTGCTCCATCTCTGAGGAGTGCTAATTAGTTTTCTGCTCCCTGCCAACATTTACTAGCAACTGGGTTGAGGCTTCCCAACCTCATCTCACTTTAGAACTCTTCCAGCCAGTGATAGAGCAGAGTCTTATATCCCCTCTGCCTGAAGCCTGGTTCAGAGTGTTTTATTGCCATTTGCAAAGGTTACAGATCTGGTCAAGGCAAGGTATATATGTTGGGTTATTCAGCACTTGTACACTACATACACTTTGTATGGTTAGGTGAATCATTATGGTACATGATGCATGATTACATGACACTCACAAATACAGAAGAACATAGTAATGGATATGTAAAGTGATAGTGTACAGTTAGATGGCACTACTTATAAGCATGGGTCAGATTACTTCGCAGGAGGTGGCTGCAAGCTGTACTTTCATTCATTTTAAATATTAAATGTAGGAATTTGCAACTATCAAACTATTCAAAAGCAAAGGCCCAGATTTTTCTTGTAGCTCCGTGGAATGAACAGTCAGTATTTTATCTATCTATGTACAGTACAGTATCACGTACAGCGCAAATCACATCGTAAATCGGAATGTCATATTTTAATGACCACTTAACCAAGATTTGCTCAGTTAGCCAAGCTGATTTACATGATCATCTAGCACCCTGACAACCGACAATCAGGGCAGAGAACTAGCAGAACCAGGCCCCACCCCAGTTGATATAATTTAGATAATACCTGAGACTTTAGTCAGGATTTTCCACTTTGGCGTAACGCCAATGGGATCTCGGTGGATTGGCTTTTGAGTCCACCACCAGCCTCTGGTCCTGACCTTGGCTGATTTTCAGGGTTAGGTCACTTTGTATATTTTAGGTGGGCTACCCAACATCTTTTGGTGAGCCTGTCTGTCAGGTGACAAAGATTAGCTTTGGCAGGACTGTGGGAACCTGCTGCAGTGTAACATGGCCCCAAACTCATTTTTTCATTCAAAAAATCCCACCTAGCCACATTAGTCTGCGCGATTGATTGCCCTGCGATTGGTGACTCCTTAAATTTCAAAAGGCACCCCCACCCTAGCAACCCATGACAATGTTCCTAGTGCCCAGCATTGCACTAGGACGCAAATGATGATAAATACGTTAGACGATGTTTTCCTGCCACTTGTGTGTCCTTAGAATACACGTGCCCGTATTTGGATGGAGGTATCCCACATCTCCTGTCACTTCTGGTGGAAAATCCCAGAAGTGAAGGGTGCGAGTGGAATGGCCCCTGAAGTATTTCCCCCCGGATGCAAGGACTGCCTCTGTTTGGTCTGATCACTGTTGCTTACGATACAGTTGAAATACCAAGTTTAAATGGGAACTCAAGTCTTGCCCCGACTATCCTATTCACCCCATGTCATTACTGCTGGGTAAAACCATTGGAAAATTATGCTTACACATGAAATATCGCTACTTGAGCAAGATACCAGACGCCTGTGAAACCACACCCCTGCATCAGAAGGAGAACTTTCTTCTTTTGTTACTCCTAAGCCGCAATTATGTCATCCAGCATACTCGTCCTCGTCCCTGCAACCTCACTGCATTGAAGTCAAGACTCATATGGACATACGAACAATGACGGACAGGAAAAGACCCTCTGGTCCGTCCAGCCTGTCCCATACAATCATGATACCTTGTGTATCACAATATATACACTCCCCACCTCACACCATGTGATCTCCTATTGTAACTCATTTTGTTCCAGGGCTTCAAAACTGTGGAACTCTATCTCCCTTCGTCTTTCCTTCCTCATACAACCTGAAGGCTTTTAAAACCTAAGCTTGGTGTCACCTTGTCACACCTTGACCTCCAATTTGGGCATTGGCCTTGAACCAGTTTTCTTAATAAAAAGATCTTAATCAATTTCTTTTCCCCCGTTTTTGCCCTTCTCCTGAAGGTGCTGACTTATGCTAGCATGTAATTACATGGTGCTGACTACCCTGTGTTACTCACTCAAATGGCCTTTCTTCATGTGTGACTCTAGACAGTGAGTTTCTGTAAGCTATTCAGCTGTGGAGAACATCACAGCTAAGTCCAATCGTATTCTCACCTGACATCTGCCTCTGCGCACTTTTGAGTAAGGGTGACTGGAGAGTGATTCGGAGTAGGAATTCAGGCTAATTTTTCTCACTCCTAGCCTGGCACTCTGCAACGAATGTGTCCCATCCACTGCTCCAGCTGAGATTAGTTAACATGGCACTTTCTTGGGTTCAGTACCATTCTATTATATTTATCGAGCGGCGGAGTTCTATAATCAACTAATGTATATGTAATCAAATTATCTACCACTTATGGGGTTGTTCTAGGAACCCTAAATATAAATTGTAAGATAATGCTGTAATTTAATCTGTGACAGCATGATAACCCTTCCCTCACTATAACACCCACTGCTACACTACAAAGTTCTGATAATGTAATATCCCCACTCTAAAATTGACCCTGTAAATATATTAATTGCAACACACCCATTATTATAAAATTTGTATTATGCACAATCTCTGTCTAATATAAAATCCAGCCACTCATCATACTTATTATAACGCTGTCATATGAATAACTTCTCTCACTAATAGTAAACCTTTACAAAATACCTTCACTATGCCTTGTTATAATAGTATAATATACCATAAAAGTGATCCATATAAAAACCCTCTGCTACACGCACTGCACTCTATTGCCACATGGCATTGTATTACTGTGGAAAAAGTATCGCAAAGAAAATATTCCAAATATTTCACATTAAGATTAAAAACTCACTCATTTTGGTGTCTGGTAAAATATCGTCTGCTGTTGGTATGTAAATTGCTGGCATTCTGAAACAAAAACAAGATCATTCCATTAGGCAGAAAGATTTTACAGATTATAAAACACACAACGGCTGCCCAAGGGGCTGTTCTACGACAGGTAACAGTTTGAGACCAAGTACCAGCTTAGAGCAACGTGGATCTGGAAACTCCAAGTTGTACTGCCGACTCTGTGTCACTCCCTGGCCAGGCAAAGCTGAGGTCTATGCGCTCAGTGCTCACCAGTATCCGAATAGTGGTTAAATATTAATGTAAACAAAAAGCCGACCTGATCGTCCACTCTGTGCTAACATTAAAAAGATTAAAGTCACATTTACCAAGTATACAAATAACTTTTAAAACTGCTTCACACCAGTTGAAGTTATACTCCAGCCAGAACTGGTGCATCAATATAACTGATCCATTAAAATATCAGAATTTATTTTCCCAATAGTTTAATAAAAACCACAATATCAAAACGACTTTTTAAAATCATTCAGTACCTTGCAGCTATTATATGCAGCTTGGGATGTGGCAGTGTGGCTTAAATGAAGAATATTTAAAGAAGGAGTCACCAAGGTATTTCTTAAAAGCTTGCTTTCTTACCGAGCAGATTAATTGCTAGGAGGTGCTACCTTTATCTGAATCTCGGGGAGCCATAAAGTGGTGACTATCGACTTTTTATCAGTTTATTGTCGCATTAACTTAAAGCATAAAAAACACGTAAGTCCTTCAGCAAGCCCAGCCCCCTCTGCTGTCAGTGCAGGTCTGCCTATACTAGGGGAGGGAGGGAGGAGAGAGAGGAGAAGAGGGAAGGGGAGGGGGGCAGGCGGGTGGAGAGGAGAGGAGGGGAGAGGCAGGGAGGGGGGAAACTGATTTGTTATCCTGAAAAAACCATCTGCCCAACCATTTAATAAACTAAGGGAAAGATCTTCAAAGAATAAATTTCAAAGTTTTGCTCAATTAGCTTTGAGAGTTAAGGATGAATTTCAGAGATGTATCTTTCTGTATTGGTTGGAAGACTAAATGGGTTGTGTAGAGGCTATGACCAGACAGATGACACATTATCAGGAGAGAGAATGGGCTTGATAGTTTAAATGACATTTTCTTGTTCTGTGCTTTCATTATTTCATGCCTGCAAGAAATTTGAAAACGTATTACATAAATATTCTGTGAGGCTGAAGATTCACCACCTTTAATTCCCTCCTACCTACGTGCTTTGTACAATTGGGATAATCATTTATGTTGTCTCTTTAGGGCCCCCTGTATCATACCTGAGAGCTAAGCTAGCTTTTCACCAATGCTGCTCTGTAAGGGGATTCTAGAGCGTGAATGTGAATGGCCCAGAGGGTCTCAATCTCTAATGTCACTCTCTTTCCTCTGTGGGGAAGTATTTTATCAATGCTTACACCCATTCTCTATAACAGGCAGCCAGTCCAAAAAGCCAGTTTTATGCCTGGGCAGCAAGTTGAAAATCTACACCATTGTGAACATTGTTAGTTCTGTGGATCGCAACAAATTTTGACAATTTTTATATCATGATTAGCATCAGGTCTGGAGTAGCACAGCCAACTGCAGGAAAATGCTTCCATCACTGTACCCCAACAATGTGCTTTAGCCCAGAAAACCAACCCCTATAGCTTCGGATTGAATCGTTCCGCTTTCCACACCAGTGCTATAGCTCCCTGAGATTGCCAGTTAGCACCAGATTTGTGCTGTTTACATTTATATAGAATTCCTAATATAGAAATTCTTCAGAATACTTTATAGATAGAGATGGACACAGATAGGAAAAGGAGGAATGTAAAGGAGAGACCATAAACTAGTGAAAGGTAAATTTAAGTAAAATATCACAAGGAACTTTATCATGGAAACAACGATAAGTATCTGAAATAATCTGCCAGCCAGTTAGTAGAGATGTTAATTTTAAGGGTGCTCAAAACTCAGTTAGATGCTAGACATGGTGCGTATTTAGAATTCGAGAGGAATAGTCTTTTCTTCTGAGACCACAAGCATGGTTGGAGATGAGTTTTTAGGAGGCTTTTGAAAGCAGGGAGGGAGTGAGCAATCAAAATGGTCCTGGAAGGATTGATCTGTGATGGTGGAGCAGAGGGAATGGGGAATGAGAGTAATTCAGAGTCAGAGGAAGAGAGAAGGGCTCCAGCAGGAACATATGACTAGAGAAGATTGCTCAGATAGGAAGAGAATCGATTTGCTGTGGCAGAGGGAGTTTGGTAAGTTTGGGGTGATCGGTATGTGGAACTCTGTCAAGAAAAGACATTGGCTGCAGAGTTGAGGAGCAGGGTAGAAGATGGAAGAGGCAGAGGTAGCATAGCAGGCAGCCTCGATTTTGAAAGTAAAAAAGTCTATGAGCTACTCAAATTTTTATATGAGGATGAAGGATACAGGGTTGGAAGGTCAGAAGAGAAAGTCTGTTGCCGAGGTGTTTGGGGTTGTTTTTGTTCTCAGTATGATCGTTAAGTAATAGGAGCTTAGGAACTAGGGAAGGGTTTAAGACTGGCCAAATCATTTTGCACAGGATCCCTACAACCAGAAGACAGAAGAAACTTCCATACCATCAATCCTGGATGAATTTGAAAACAGGCCCAATAGGTGAACCAAGTCCCCAATTTACAAATCTCAGTGATACAAATGTAATGTGGGTGATATAGATCAGGTGAATTACAGGAAGCTCCTACGTACAGAATGACGCAAGGGATAGCTAGAAGGAAGTTTCAAGGCTAAACCGTATCAAGATTTTCAGCTGAGTAAATAATTCACAAAGGTGAATCTTGTGTCATTTGTAACTGTGATTGGACCTTGAGACAGGCTAACAGTTTGTCAGTCACTGTGGGACCTGGTACAGCATATTATATAATGTAATAGACTCTCATTTCACTTAATTGTGTAAAATCATGCAAAGATTTAAAAACACACCTTAACTCCTTGATGCTCTGACCTCTGCTCACCAATCCTGTTGCAGCCCAGAACTTGCAAATCCATTGGTGAGGAACTACAGTTACAGATTCACACCCAGTAACTCAATGATGCACTGTATGATTATTTTGTACATTTCATAGGACTGGTTTTATGACAGAAGTTTCCTCCCAGTAATGTGATTTTGTAAATTTGGCCCTTGTATGTACACTTAGGAAATTTCGGGAACAGCTTTCAGACCCAACAAGCCCGTTCTTTTTAACTGATGTCAACCCCAGCTACCTACCTTCCCACCATATCCCTTCTCTCTCCAGAAATGCATCTATTTTGTTCCTGAATCCATTTGTACTGTCTGCTTACATGGCCTTTTCTGGTAACTTATTTAATAAATCTATTACCCGTCCCAGTTCATTCCTAACTTTGGGGTATATTTTACTCCTTTTGGCAGAAATGTTTTGTTTCTGAATTTAAATGCTTGCCACCAAAATGGTGACTGGTAGCGATGTTCCTGACATTGAATTTGTGAAACACAAATTGGATAATGGAAGCAACAGAAACTGTCCATTTCCATGGACCTGTAGAAATACTAAATTGCCCATTAATCAGAATGAACGCTGAAAATTTCATTCCATCAGCAATGGGATGGGCAGAAGTGCGAGAAAGTGAAAATAAGCTAAGAAACTATGAAATATGAAATTTAAGGACTGAGGTTAAGCAGCAGGACCAGGTAGTGTACAAAGCATAACCTTGTTAAAAGAGGCAGCATGGAGAAATACTAACCTTGTTAAAAGAGGAGTCGCAGGACTAGGCATGCCCCAGACAGTAATAGAGTATAAAAGATTGGCCCGCAGCCACCAGATTCACAGTCGGAATATCGGAGAGCTCGATCCTTCCAGGGGATGTAAATGCTGGCGGAAGCCTAATCCTGTGTAGCTCTCAGAAGAAGAAATAACAGAAGCAGATGTAGCGAGAAAGGTAGAAGTGTCATCCGCACCAGCTGTCCAATGCTACATGGGTAATATGCTTCTAGTTTGGGGTTGTTAGTAATCGCTTGATGATATGTGTATTTGCTGTTTGTGAACAATAAAGCCTCAATTCTTTACCAATACGATGTCAGGTCGAATTGATTAAAGGAACTACCGTACCTCAGTACAGGATTCCAACAGAAGAGAGCAAGACTTTATTCCTATGGATTGCCACTGATTTTGAAAAGTCTGCTTTAAACATTGGGACTTATAGAGCTGATAATAGATGGCATCATGGATACTCATACTAACAAATGAATTACTTTCCATGACCAACAAACGACTCTCCTGTATTCACATGGAGATACTTTTAAGTATTTTTTTTGTGGGCGACGTTTCAAAAATAAATGCAGCTTTATTGAATACATTTAGTCAACACTTACGTTCTTAAGTGTCATACGTGCAGTTGGAGGGATGGATTTTCCAATTTGGCAGGGTTGCCATCAGGAATGAGTGAGGACAGGACCTCTGCCTGCCATCTTAACCTGTTGAACTCTGCAGGGACAGGCTCATTATAATAATGATGGCAGGTTGCCAGTGCTGTTGAGAGCTGACCTCTGGGCAGGTTCAGAAATCAGTGCTGCTGCAGCATTTAACTAACTACAGCTGCTTCAAGGAGACCACTGTTTTGGAAACTGGCAAAAAGGAATACTGGCACAAAGAATTATTTGAGGGTGCTGCAGCAGGGCACAGAGCCTCCAGGTTCATGAACTCCTCTGTAAATGTTATTATTGCAAATAATGGAAAGGAGGAATCAAATATTTGGCACCACGGGAAGCAGATTAATCAAAGGAACGTGCAAGCACAGTGGAAGGAGGTAACCTTGGCAGTCAGTACCATTTTTAACAACCCCCACACAGCAACTCAGTGACAGACGTTCCATGACCTCACCAGGACATCCAAGGTAAAAGGAAGCAGTCACACTTTGTAACAATACGCTCTAATAAGCATGTTTATGATTCACATCCATCATGCCCTCAGTGTGTTGAACACTATCTTACTACCAATGTGTATGAGGCAAGAAGGACCCTAGGGGTCAGTACTAGGATCACTGCTTTTCTTGATATGTATTAACAACTTGGACTTGGGTGTACAGGGCACAATTTCCAAATTTGCAGATGACACAAAACTTGGAAGTGTAGTGAACAGTGAGGAGGATAGTGATAGACTTCAAGAGGTGGACATGTGGCAGGTGAAATTTAACGCAGAAAAATGCAAAGTGATACACTTCGGTAGGAAGAACGAGGAGAGGCAATATAAACTAAAGAGTACAAATCTAAAGGGGGTGCAGGAACAGAGAGTTCTGGGGGTATATGTGCACAAATCATTAAAGGTGGCAGGGCAGGTTGAGAATGCAGTTAAAAAAGCATACAGGATCCTAGGCTTTATAAATAGAGGATAGAATACAAAAGCAAGGAAGTTATAATGAACCTTTATAAAACACTGGTTTGGTCACAACTGGAGTATTGTGCCCAATTCTGGGCACTGCACTTTAGGAAGGATGTGAAGGCCTTAAGAGAAGATGCAGAAAAGATTTACTAGAATGGTTCCAGGGATGAAGGACTTCAGTTATGTGGATAGACTGGAGAAGCTGGGGTTGTTCTCCTTAGAGCAGAGAAGGCTGAGAGGAGATTTGATAGAGGTATTGAAAATCATGAGGGGTCTAGACAGAGTAGATAGAGAGAAACTCTTCCCATTGGCGGAAGGGTCAAGAACCAGAGGACATAGATTAGCAAAAGAACCAAAGGTGACATGAGGAAAAACTTTTTTACACAGCGAGTGGTTATGATCTGGAATACACTGCCTGAGGGGGTGGTGGAGGCAGATTCAATTGTGGCTTTCAAAAGGGAATTGGATAAGTACTTGAAGGGAAAAAAAATTGCAGGGCTATGGGGAAAGGGCAGCAGAGTGGGACTAGCTGGATTGCTCTTGCAGAAAAGCAGGCACGGGCTCGACGGGCTGAATGGCCTCCTTCTGTGCTGTAACCATTCTATGATTCTAAGAAAGAAGAAAAAGAGAACTCACATTTATAAAGTGCTTTCTGTGTTCTCAAGACGTTCCAAAGCACTTCACAGAGAATTAGTTACTTTTGAAATACAGCCAATGTTATATAGGCAAATGCAGCCGCCAATTTGTACACAGCAATGTCTTATAAATTAGAAATGAATGAATGTCCAGATAATCTGTTTTTGGTGGTTTTTGTTGAGAGAGGAATATTGGCCACGACATCTGGCGAACTCCCCTGCTCTTCTCTGAATAGTGCCATGGGATCTTTTACATCCACCAGAACAGTGTGGTTTAATGGCTCACCTGAAAGACAGCATTCTGACAATGCAGCGCTCCCTCAGTACTGCACTGAAGTGTCAGCCTGGATTATGCGCTCAACTCTCTGGAGTGGGACTTCAACCCATGACTTCCTGATTCAGAGGTGAGAGTGCTACCAATTGAGCCAAGCTGAACTTAATATCCTTCCACAATATCCTTCACAACCTCTTCCTTTCCCTGCAAGTCTCCCTTCCAATAGAGCTTAAGATGAAGGGAAGCAGTCAAAGCTTCACATGATATTTAATTGCTCTTTTCCTGCACCTGTCATCGCTCCCCTTAGGGAATGCTTACCGACATCTGGTTTAGATTCCATATCGTGACAAACAGAGGGCCTTCAAAATGTCTACTTTATTCATGAAGGTGAAAGTGGCCCATAACCAATGTCGGAGAACAGCCACAGGTGATGCCCCCCCCCCCCCAACATCTGGCCTCTCCCCCCATATGAGAAGAAGCCCATGAACTCTTGAACGTTCTTATAGAAGAAGCAGTAGGAGATAGGAAGTATGAGGAGAAGTGGTATATGCAGGTTGGTCATACAATTTATCTTCTCATTTCTTCACCTCCTACGGCACACATAATCTATCTTCACAAAACACTATGAATACCTCATGTTATACCTTATAATACAACTGCACTGGCCATGGTGCTGCTCATCTATCCAAGCTCATCTCTCTTTGTGTGCCCTTCTTAGTGTGTCACAGCAACAAGCCAGATGCTGTCTGGTGATGTGACCTCCCTGCATTCCTGCTCCTCATTCTCCTCTTCCTCTAAGTAATAAAATAAAAAGAATCCTCTGTGGAATGTGAAGGGAAAAAGGGAAACCTTAGAGCACAAGACAGAAAGGTCAACATAGCTGCAAGCTTCTTGATGAAAGAAAGTCCTAAATATTAATGGAAATGGTCATTCAGCAGCAGGCTCCAGTGAAGAAATATGTTTAAATCAACTTCCACCTGTTAGCTGCCACCTGCTGAATGCCTCTTATATACTGGTGTTCTCAGCAGTAGGCAGGTCAGAGGTGCTAACCGGAAAATCTGATGTTTGACGTCAGGGCAACATTTAAATGTAATTTAAAGGTGGGCCCCAGAATTTGGACAGGCATATCTGACCTCTTACCTCACTTCCGTCGGAAATTGCAAATCATATTGTTAAGGGCAGAGATGCAGTGCAATTCTCACTGCCCCATTTCCTGACCCTAAACCACCTGAAATCAGGCAGTAAACAAGCTGAAAAATCCAGGGTATAGAATGTTATCAACACATTAAAAAAAACATATTATTCTACTGATAATCCACACAGTGAAGTTCTGTGTTTATTGCAGCTGTTTGATCAAGTAAAACATATTTTTCTGGGATGAATGACCAAGATAGAGAGAAAACAAAGAGGAGCTAAGATGGAGATTCTTAAGGAGAAAAAGATGGAGAACATGAAAGATGAAGATAGAAAGAAACAGTGAAGCAGAAAGAGAGATTATAATTGACAAAATGAGAGGAAACAAAGTGAAATTGATCTGAAGATTCTGAAGGGCCATGAGAAAGGTGAACAAAGAGCTGAAAAGCTGGAGAATCTGAAGGCACTGGCTACAAAATCAATAAGGTTCCAATATTTAAAATATTATTATGCCATTAAAAGCACTGTAACCTTACTGATTTTACGGCTGTGTGTGTGATGAAGCTGTGAGCTGATGGAGCAGCTTGTAGCTTGATCTTGCTGGCAGGAATCTTAATTGCTGAAATCAGAGCTGCCATTTGTGAAATTGACAAGAGCAGTTCGAGGATAATATTTTGGCTCAGCCTGTCATAAAACAAAATTGCAATGATATTTTTTTAGTAGTTCTTGTCACTTTTTGATTGTTTTCAACAAAAATACTTATTTCACTGAGATTGATCTTATCATTAAAAGCTGTCAAATGAAAACTACTACATTGGTCTCCGGATCAACTAAATTAGATCACCACAGATCTGTTCGGATCACAGATCAGTTGTAATTAACAAAGGACTCGAGTCACATGTCTGCAAAATTGACAAACTCTTTAATTACTTGTTCACAGGGTTGCCAGCTCTGGGCATATTCCTGGAGGTTTCATCACATGACTTCCTGCCTCCAATCACTCCACCCAATCGAACAGCCTCTTTTCCCACCCCCAATATTGAATTTCCAGGAGGATCGAGCTGTGGAAGACAGGAGCAGGGGGGTCATCGTCACAGGAGGCAGCCTCCTGACCAAGAAGGAAAGCAAAGAGGGAAAGGAAGTGGAAGAAGAGCCTGGCATCATGCCCAGCTTGGAATTCATTGAGGTATGGCGTAGAAGATGAAGCTAAGGCCCTTATGCAGAAGAGAAGTTTCAGGGTCAAAAGGGAAAGGTCAGAGAGGATGGTGAAAATATGGCAAACAGGAATCCAGACAGAAGCAAAGTTAGAAAGGGAGATGGGGTCAGAAAGAGTGAAGGGGGACAGGTTTTGGGGGAATTGGCTGACATACAAGAGTTGCTTGAGCCTCTGGTCCTTGCTAACCTGAAAGAAAATGTTCTCTAGGTGGGTAGAGGGGAACTGCATGGGGGGTGGGGGTGAGGCCTGAGTTTCTTCTCATGGTGGAGAGGGGTTCACTGTTTCGTCAATGGAGAGGTGGTTCAGGAATGACAGTTGCTGGGATTCTACTTACTGTTCACCAGTGGCTTGATCTGTTTACTTAAATCTTCTGTTCACGTGGGGCACTTTAAACATGCATGGCTTTCCACACATTCCGAGTTCATTAATGTCTCTGTTGTTTATGAGGCCATTAAGTGAATCTTTTTTTTTTGGCAAATGTGGGGGTAGAGAGAGACTGTTTTATGAAGGTACCTGCTAATTTTAGGAGGGCCAATCTTAAAGATCAGTTTACAGTACAATGAGGCTGCCATGGGGGCCATTTAAAAGCAAGTCAGCTACTGACCGCTCTTTATTGTCTTTGGGGCTATTTGGGATTTTAATGTTTTGCCAGTTTGACATAGTTTGAACTGATAGATGGGTTTCAAAGATCATTTGGGGAAGGATTTGTGAAAATAAAAAGGATAAATGCTACTTCTGAATATCTGGAGGGGGAGAGGAGAGCTAAAGCAGCCCATCACGGTTTGAACTGACAGTTAATCGGAGGCAATAATTAGAAGTGAGGAAATAGATGCACTAGAGATAATGGAAATATAGCTTCAGACAGGACAGGATTGGCAATTAAATATTGTTGGCTATAATGTATTTGGAAATGATAGGGAAGGAAAAAGGGGTGGTGGGGTAGCTGTGTTAATTAAACAACTTAACGGCAGCAGCAAGAAACCACATAACTATCAAAGAGATAGAAACAGAATCGATATGGATTGAGATAAACAATAGGAAGGGATCGGTCACACTATTAGGGACATACTATAGATTACCAAATAATGGAAAGGAGGTGGAGGGAGAAATATGTAGGCAAATATATGAAATGAGTAAAAAGCACAGATTCATAATCATGGGGGATTTCAACTACTTCCAAATAAACAGGCAGGAAGAGGGAGTGAAAGGGAAGAAGGGAATGGAGTTTTTACAGTGTATACAAGACTCTTTTCTGACCCAATATGTAAGAAGTCCAACAAGGGAGGAAGTACCGCTAGACCTTGTATTGGGAATTGAACCGGAGCAGATAAGAGAAGTAAACGTGGGAGAACATCTAGGGAGCAGTGATCACAGTATAATAAGGTTTAAGATAATGATTGAGAAAGATATAGATTGGTAAAAAGCCAACTATGAGAAAATGAGGATGGAGCTAAGGAAGGTAAACTGGAGAAAAATATAGAAATAGAACAACAGTGGGCAATAGCGTTCAAGAGAAATATATTCCACTAAAAAATTAGAACAAACTAGTCAAGAATGAGATGTCATGGATAAATAGAAGTGAGGATAAAAATGAATCTAAAGAAAAAGGCATGTGCAAAATACATAAACAATAAAGGAGAGTATGACCAAAGGGAATATGATGAGCTTAAGAAAGATGGAAAAAAATAACTAGTAAGGCAAAGAGGAAATATGAAATGAAAATATCAAAGAATATAAAAATAAATAGTAAAGTGAGTAGTCTATAGGCATGTAAGTAACAAAAGAAGAATTAAGATAGTGATAGGCCCACTTAGGAATGAGCAAGATAAACCCATATGAGATGATACTGAAATGGCAGGGATACTGAATACTTTGCCTCAGGTTTCACTGAAGAGTCTAAGAAAGAGGAAATGACAACAGTAGAAGAAGTCAAAAGGGATATTACAACAATTTAAGATAGAAGGCAAGAAGATACTAGACAAACTAGCCAAATTTAAGGAGGACAAGACCCCAGTTCCAGATGGATTGCACCTGTGGATACTCACAGAAACTAGGGAGAAGATAGCAGAACACAAATATCCATGAATAATTAGCACTAAATTGCCAAGTTCATTAAATGAGGACTGGTTGTGTGGGAAATGGAAAAAATATCACATCGATGGAAGGATGGCACTTTCCAGAAGTTGGGGCTGAGGAACATTGTTTTGGGAAGAGAAGAGCAAGCTTTATTCTGCATCTAATTATGATGTACTTGACCTGGAAGTGCTTGATGCTGACACTGAATGCCTAAAATGGGACACCATTCTATTTACCAGCAATAAAAGGAACAAATAAAATTGGCCAGAGTTTCGGAATGCTATCCAGTGACCTCGATGGAAGTGCTCATGTGCAGACGTCTGGTGAGGAATCAATCATAGAATCAGAATCGTAGAAAGGTTACAGTATGGAAGGAGGCCATTTGGCCCAGCTAGTCCCACACCCCCGCCCTATCCCCGTAGCCCTGCAAATTTTTTCCCTTCAAGTACTTATCCAGTTCCCTTTTGAAAGCCATGATTGAATCTGCCTCCACCACCCCCTCGGGCAGTGCATTCCAGATCCTAACCATTCGCTGCGTAAAAAAGTTTTTCCTCATGTCACCTTTGGTTCTTTTGCCAATCACCTTAAATATATGTCCTCTAGTTCTTGACCCTTCCTCTCAATGTTCTCTGTTCCAAGGAGAACTTCCCCAGCTTCTCCAGTCTATCCAAGTAACTAAATTCCTTCATCCCTGGAATCATTCTAGTAAATCTCTTCTGCACCCTCTCTGAGGCCTTCACATCTTTCCTAAAGTGCGGTGTCCAGAATGGGACACAATACTCCAGTTGTGGCCGAACCAGTGTTTTATAAAAGTTCATCATGACTTCCTTGCTTTTGCAATCTATGCCTCTATTTATAAAGCCCAGGACCGCATATGCTTTTTTAAACCACTTTCTCAACCTGTCCTGCCACATTCAACGATTTGTGTACATATACCCCCAGATCTCTCTGAACCTGTACCCCTTTTAGAATTGTGTCCTTTAATTTATATTGCCTCTCCTCATTCTTCCTACCGAAATGTATCACCTCGCATTTTTCAGCGTTAAATTTCATCTGCCACCTGTCTGCCCATGCCATCAGCCTGTCTATATCCTTTTGAAGTCTATCACTATTCTCTTCACTGTTTATTAAGCTTCCAAGTTTTGTGTCATTGCAATTTTTGAAATTGTGCCCTGTACACCCAAGTCCAAGTCATTAATATATATCAAGAAAAGCAGTGGTCCCAGCAGTGACCCATGGGGAACACCACTGTACACCTCCCTCCACACTGAAAAACAACCGTTCACCACTACTCTGTTTCCTGTCACTTAGCTAATTCTGTATCCGTGCTGCTACTGCCCCTTTTATTCCACGGGCTTCAATCTTGATGACAAGCCTATTATGCGGCACGTTATCAAATGCCTTTTGAAAGTCCATATACACGACATCAACTGCATTGCCCTCATCTACCCTCTCTGTTACCTCATCAATAAACTCTATCAGGTTAGTTAAACACAATTTGCCTTTAACAAATTTGTGCTGGCTTTCCCTAATCAATCCACACTCGTCCAAGTGACTGTTAATTCTGTCCTGGATTATCATTTCTAAAAGTTTCCCCAACACTGAGGTTAAACTGACTGGCCTATAGTTGCTGGGTTTATCCTTACACCCTTTTTGAACAAGGGTGTAACATTTGCAATTCTCCAGTCCTCTGGCACCAACCCCCGTATCTATGGATGTTTGGAAAATTATGACCAGTAACCCTGCAATTTTCACCCTTACTTCCCTCAGCAACCTAGGATGCATCCCATCCGGACCAGGTGACTTATCTACTTTAAGTACAGCTAGCCTTTCTAGTACCTCCTTTTTATCAATTTTTAGCCCATCCAGTATCTCAACTACATCTTTCTTTACTGAGACTCTGGCAGCATATTCTTCCTTGGTAAAGACAGATGCAAAGTACTCATTTAGTACCTCGGCTATGCCCTCTGCTTCCATGCGTAGATCTCCTTTATGGTCCCTAATCGGCCCCACCCCTCCTCTTACTACCTGTTTACTGTTTACATGCCTATAGAAGACTTTTGGATTCCCTTTTATGTTGGCCGCCAGTCTATTCTCATAGTCTCTCTTTGCCCCTCTTACTTTCTTTTTCACTTCCCCTCTGAACTTTCTATATTCTGCCTGGTTCTCACTTGTGTTATGAACCTGACATCTGTCATACGCCCCTTTTTTCTGCTTCATTTTACTCTCTATCTCTTTTGTCATCCAGGGAGCTCTGGCTTTAGTTGCCCTATCTTTCTCCCTCGTGGGAATGAACCTAGACTGTACCCGAACCAGCTCTTCCTTAAAGGCCGCCAATTGTTCAATTACAGTTTTGCCTGCCAATCTTTGATTCCAATTTACCCGGGCCAGATCTGTTCTCATCCCACTGAAATTGGCCCTCCTCCAATTGAATATTTTTACTTTAGAGTGGTCAATGTCCTTTTCCATAGCTATTCTGATACTATGATCGCTGTCCCCTAAATGTTCCCCCACTGACACTTGCTCCACTTGGCCTGCCTCATTCCCCATAACCAAGTCCAGCAATGCCTCCTTTCTTGTTGGGCTGGAAACGTTCTGGTCAAGAAAGTTCTCCTGAGCACACTTCAAAAGTTCCTCCCCCTCTTTGCCCCTTATACTATTACTATCCCAGTCTATATTAGGATAGTTGAAGTCCCCCGTTATCACTACTCTATGGCTTTTGCACCTCTCTGTAATTTCCCTGCAAATTTGCTCCTGTATATCTTTTCCACTGGTCGGTGGCCTATAGAATACACCCAGTAGTTTAATGGCACCTCTATTGTTTCATAACTCTAACCAAATAGATTCTGTCCTTGACCCCTCCAGGACATCCTCTCTCTCCAGCACTGCACTATTCTCCTTAATCAATACTGCAACCCTCCCCCATCCTTTCTTCCCTTCCCTATCTTTCCTGAACACCTTGTATCCAGGAATATTTAGTACCCAATCCTGCCCTTTCTTGAGCCAGGTCTCTGTTAACGCCATGACATCTATTCCCATGTGGCTATTTGCGCCTGCAGCTCACCAACCTTGTTTACCATGCTTCGTGCATTTACACACATGCACTTTAAACCAATCATAGACTTTCTTATAGTCTCTCTTAGTCTGATCCCACCTAATACTGTACTATATCTTGCTCTAGTGCTAATTTTCTCTCCCAATCCTTTGTGCACCTTGTTTCTCTTTTCCAAAGCTACATCCTGGTGCCCACCCCCCTGCCAAATTAGTTTAACTCCTCCCCCCCCCCCCCCCAACAGCACTAGCGACCCTCCCCGCAAGGACATTGGTCCTAGCTCCGTTGAGGTGCAACCATCCACCCTGTACAGGTCCCATCTCCTCCAGAACTGGTCCCAATGCCCCAGGAATCTAAAGCCCTCCCTCCTGCATTCATCTGCTCTATCCTCCTATTTCTATACTCGCTAGCGCGTGGCACTGAGAGTAATCTGGAGATTACTACCTTTGAGGCCCTACTTGTTAATCTCTTTTCTAACTCCTTAAAATCTGCCTGCAGGACCTCATTCTTCTTTCTGTCTATGTTGTTGGTACCGATATGGACCATGACCTCTGGCCGTTCACCGTCCCCCCCACCCACAGAATGTTCTGCAGCCACTCATTGATATCCTTGACCCTGGCACCAGGGAGACAACATACCATCCTGGAATCACGTCTGCGTGATCATGTTTGACTAACTCATAAAGAACGAAAAACCACACGTGTGCAGTACTGAAGGCTATTGGCACCCATGGAGCAGCAGGAGCTGTTGCCTTCAATGAGAAGGTGAAAAATTGAGAAATAAAATATTTATGTCAGATAAATTCAGTGCAGACAGCTGTGATTAAAGGGACATGGATTGAGGAATGAGTGCTGTACTCCTATTTTCTGAGCTGCTAGTGTAGGATTGGTGATTTTCTCTGATAATGACTACAGCATGTGTGTATATTTTTGTTTCTACACACACAAATATATACATATATATTTTACTCCCACATCTCAAGACAATCCACTTGCCTTCATTGCAGTTATTGGTATATGACAGGCTTTATTTACACTCCTAATTAATTAGGAAGTTGCACAAAGAGGATTTAAATACATTTTAATAATAACAGTAATATTAAATACACCCAATATTTAAAGCCAAAATATTTCAAGTGATAGAGGATACTCTTATTTAACCATTAATAAATTAAGCAGGCAAAAGCAAGGGAAGGATTGGATTAGAGGTGTTGTTTCCTAGCCAACAGTTGGCACCTCTGTGTTTAAATTGCTGCCTTCCTTCTTGAGCCTAATGCAATTCGAGTCCACAAAACAAGAGTTGAGTTCGCAGTACAGGTATTTCTTTCAGAGGATCATTGAACGAGTCAACTGATGGGCTTCCTGAAGTCCACACACACGTGCATGCGCTCACACACATACACGTACACTGTTCTTCATTAATCCGTTGGATTCACAGACTTTCTTTACATAGGTTTACCAACCTCATTAAAGTGGGTACACTAATCTCCTCAAAGTGGGCTCACCAATCTTCTTGGAGTGGTTTTAGCAATCTTCTGTAAAATGTTCTCAGCAATCTTCTTAAGATGGGGTCACTAATACCCTTAAAGTGGACTCGCCAATCTTCTTAAAGTGGACTCGCCAACCTTCTTTATATGACAAAATATCTAAATGTAAGCACCACCAAATTGTGAAGCAGTTAATAGTGGTTCTTTGTGCTACTAATAAAGTTTGAACTACTTTTTATGTGTCTTGGGGAATCATTGGTTTGTATATTATCTTTCGTTGAGTTTGATTATCCAGAGTTCAGATTATGCCTCGTCTTCAATCCTTTGTCTGATCTTCCTTCTGATGCTCAAGGTTTGCACGTGGAACTTTGCTCTGTCTTACATCTTTGCTCACATCTTACAAATGACGTGCACTTCGCCATATGTTTCTGTATAATACAACATAAGACACAGTAAATGTAGAATACAAACAAACTACTTTATAATAACATAGAAAAGAATGGAAGAAGAAGGGCTCATGGAACTAAGTGAAGGAGCTGCTTCCAACAGACCATGTGCAGTTTGCTCTTCCCCAATATACTTACACAGATTGTCATTCATCTCATTGCTGTTTGCAGGACATTGCTGGCGTAGATTGACTGCTGCATTTCCCTACACAACAGCAGTCACTTAATTTCAAAAAGTAATTCATTGCGTAAAATGCTTTGCGATGCTTCGAGGATGGTGGATGATAACTCATAAAAACAATTCTGCAGTGTGTGAAAGGCTGCTGATGCCCTGAATTCAATCTGTTTATGTTGTGGCCACCCTGAAGAAACTAAGTATAGGCAAAACTGTACACACCATGGCTCAAACAAGGCATTCACAACTCTACATTTGTGTATGTGAATGGCAAGGTAGGTTCAAGCCAGCAATGTAAAAACATTATTGGTCTTTGGAGGGACAGGAGATGGTCAGAACAAACTGGTTGGCTCCAGCATCCTGTACCACTAACCATTTAAGTTTGCCACCAATGTCGCTCAGCCTCCAGAGGAAGGGACTGAAGCAACTTGCAAGCTGAGGTTCTCTGCCTCCAGAGATTTACATACTCTGAAAATCAACCTGCTTCCTAGGGAGTGTTATAATATAAACTAGATATTAATGTGTACCGTTAAACCTTCCAAGATGAAAAAAAATCATGAAATATTGAGTGAATTCAAGGATATTATGTTAACATTACTCAACTCTGACTCAGTTTATACAGTAGGTTTATGACAAAGAGAGGCTGGAGAGACAGAGGGGCAGAAATTAGTCCTTATTGTGCCCATTTTCCAGGTGGTAAACAGGAGCAAAAATGACCAATTTGGCCTTGGCCGACTTTCGAGTGGGCTCTTTTACAACAACAACTTGCATTTATTTAGCGCCTTTAAGAAAGTAAAATGTCCCAAGGCGCTTCACAGGAGGGTAGTCAGACAAAAATTTACACCGAGCCAAAGAAGGAGTCATTAGGACGGGTGACCAAAAGCTTGGTCAAAGAGATAGGTTTTAAGGAGCGTCTTAAAGGAGGACACAGAGGTGGAGAGGGTTTAGGGAGGGATTTCCAGAATTTAGCACCTAGACGGCTGAAGGCATGGCCACCAATGGCGGGGTGAAGGAAGAGGGGGAGAGGCACAAGAGACCAGAATTGGAGGAACACAGAGTTCTCAGTGAGTTGTAGGGCTGGAGGAGGTTACACAGATAGGGAGGGGCGAGGCCATGAACATGAGGATGAGGCCATGAAATGGGCTGAATGGCCTCCTTCTGTGCTATAACTGTTCTATGATGCTATGAGGTGTTGCCGGAGCGGGAGTCAAAGTAGATCAGCGAGCACAGGGGTGATGGGTGAACGGAACTTGGTGCGTGTTAGGATACGCGAAGCAGAGTTTTGGATGAGCTTAAGTTAATGAAGGGCCTAACACCTGTTTAAGTCAAGGGCAACAGGCACATGGGAACAACACCACCTGCACGTTCCCCTCCATGTCACACACCATCCCGACTTGGATATATATATCGCCATTCCTTCATCGTTCCAGGGTCAAAATCCTGGAGCTTCCTTCCTAACAGCACTGTGGGAGAACCTTCACCACACGGACTGCAGTGGTTCAAAAAGGCGGCTCACCACCACCTTCTCAAGGGCAATTAGGGATGGGCAATAAATGCTGGCCTTGCCAGCGACTCCCACATCCCATGAACAAATAAAAAAAAAAGAACCCCTCAGTAGAATTTGTCAGCGCTGAGCGGAGCATGTTTTGGTGGGATTGCTGCAGCCCAACAAGCGGCTGCCACCGAAAAGTAAATATTTTTTTACTTACCCCTTGAGGGTCACTGCCGGTCCGCGATCGCTCCCCTCCTGTTCTTCTTCCCCCCACCTCCCAGGATCTACCATACGACCATTGTTAGCGAGGCAAGTTACCAAATTGGATTGGGCCACACAAACTGCAATTATTGAAATGAGGCCCAAGGCCCAATTTCAGGCCAGCCCTTGGGCCTCCCCAGTTGAGGCGCGTGCTGAAAGCGCACCATCAATTATGCGCTCCAAAACAGGCCATAACAAATTTCTACCCCCAGGGACAGAGTGGTGGAGTGGGCTAGGCATGCTTGACATTGGGACTTGGGTTGATGGGATGAAAGTCTTTTCTCTCTCTCCCCTCTCTATCTGCTGGCTGTAAGTGCCCAGTGTGAAATGATTCTTAGCAAACTTAATTCAGTTCCCCATGGTCGTGTGTTCACAACATGAAATTAGCCACCTGTACTGACCTGAAACTTCAGTCCAGTTCATTATCCGTTTAACTTTTATTCAGCTGTGTGCTGAGCCTTTCTTTCCTCACCAAGCTTGCTGCATATGGAATCTGGAAGAATGGGAGAGAGAGAGAGACAATGGATTAGGCACAGTATAATGAGGAGGTTACCAAAAAGGTGGATAGAGGAGTGTCTATGGATGTTGTCGATATGGACTTCCAAAAGGTATTTGATAAGGTTGTGCACAAGAGATCGCATGAAGAATTGAGAGTGCATGGAATTGGAGGTAACCATGTGACATGGGTTGGTAATTAGTTGGGAGGTAGGAGATAGAGAATAGGGAAAAGGAATGTACTCTGATTGGCAGAGTGACAAGTGGTGTTTTTCAGGGATCTGTACCGGGGCCTCAGCTTTTCACCATATACATATATATATCAATGGATAAAGGAATAGAGAGTTGTTATCCAAGTTTGCAGATGATGCTAAATTAGAAGGCATAATAAGTTGTGTAGATGGGAGAAGTGAGTGGGCAAAACTGTGGCAGATGGAGTTCAATGTTTGGAAGAGTGAGGTCATCCACTTTGGATCCAAGAAAGACAAAGTGGAATATTTTCTTAATAGTGAGAGATTAGGAGCTGTGGAGGAGCAAAGGGATTTGGGTACCAGGTACACAAATCATTAAAAGCTGGAGCGCAGGTACAAAGAGTAATCAAAAAGGCTAATAGAATGTTGGCCTTTATCTCAAGGGGCTATACAAAGAGGAGGAAGTTATGCTTCAATTGGTCAGATCCCATCTCGAGTACTGCGTTCAGTTTTGGACACTGCACCTCAGGAAGGATATATTGGCCTTAGAGAAGGGTATAGCACAGATTCATCAGAATGATACCAGGGCTTAAAGGCTTAAATTATGAGGACAGCTTGCATAAACTTGGATTATATTCCCTTGAGTTCAGAAGGTTGAGAGGTGATCTAATTGAGATGTTTAAACTGATAAAAGGATTCAACAGGGTAGATACAGAAAAGCTTATTTCCTCTACTGGGGGAATCCAGAACAAGGGGGCACAATCTTAAAATTAGAGCTCGGCTATTCAGGAGTGAAATCAGGACGTACTTTCTCACACAAAGAGTAATGGAGGGGGACCAACACCTCCTCAGATTGGGCGCAGGCCGCCCTACTGCTGAATCGGTGTGCTTTGCACTCGTTTTATAGAGTAGTGGAAATGTGGAATTCTCTCCCCCAAAATGCTGTGGATGCTGGATCAATTGAAGTTTTCAATACTGTGATTGACGGATTTTTATTAGGTGTAAGGGTATCACGGGATATGGATCAAAGGCAGGTAAATGGAGTTGAGCTACAGATCAGCCACAATGTAACAGAATGGTGGAACAGGATGGAGAGGCTGAATGGCCACAGTCCTGTTCCTATGTATAACCCTGCTTAACATGGGTAATGTGCTGCTTCACTGTCTGAGAGAATGCAAAATGTTTAGGGTTCTATCAGTATGTTTCTATTAGAGTGGAACAGGACAATAATAGGCCATATTTTGTAAAGCAGACCTCCAGGCTATCTAATGGTGCTTTTACATTTCGTACTTCGAATTACATTTCATTGGTCTACGATTCTGCTGCCAGGAAAGGGAGCCGGTTTTAGTAACCTAAACACTGAGAGCTGGTGCATAGGGTCCACTCATTTACAGTCCGACCTATAAAAGCTGTAAATGTAAAAACACTTTAAGGATGGCATGTCGCATGCAAAAAGGGAGAAGAAGAAAAAGAGAAAAATTATATTAACTCAATCTTTCTCAGGACCTTAAGAGTGGAAATCCTTACTTCTCCCAGTTTGCCCTTCCTCATGGAAGTTTTTAAATCTCGAGCATGGTGTCATTTAATCACTGCTTCCTGATTTACCTCATCTTGCCTTTTACTCTTTCCAACCTTGGTTGTGAGCTTCACCTTGGTTTCTCATTAGAAGAAGCGCCTATAAAAACACATTTTCAGATTTCACCTATTTTATTAGCTCCTAACTGAAGGGCAATCCTTTGTTGTAAAGACGTGCACTCTGCGAAGTGAATGGAGACTGTCCTGAAACTGATTTCACTTTAGGGGGTAGAGTGTAAAACGAGTGCAAAGCACACCGATTCAGCAGTAGGGCGGCCTGCGCCCAATCTGCGGAGGCGTTGGTCCCCCTGCTAAATTCACGAGGGCCCATTTTTAAGGCTTTCCGGGCAGATATCTAAAACAGGCATTAGGCCCCTTGAATATGTAAATTACAGGCCTAATGCCTGTTGTTGGACCACTTTTCAAAATTAGTCAGTGATGAGCAGGGCAGAAGTCAGGCTCAAGATACTTCATGATTCTGTGATTGACAACAAAAGGTAAGTTATAAAAAATGTTTTTTTAAAACCCTTCCTGGGGAGCCAGGAGGAGCAGGGGTGCTGCCAAAACTCCACAGACGTCGCGATCGCCTCTAGCCCCTCCTTAGCCCGCTCCAACCCTCCCTCCTGGGACTTACCTGAGGGCCACTACTGATGTCGCATTGTCCTGACCTTGATGCTCACTTCGCCAGCAAGCTGTCTGGGGATGTGCAGCAGATGTCTGCAGCTCGCCGGTCTGACTTAAATGAATCCTGAGGCCAAATTTCGACTTGTTCTGGTGCAGGGATTGTTCCCTGCGCCCAGTTGGCGCCAGCAGGCCGGTGCGATACAATCTCTACCCCTAGGTTTCTTCCACAAGGTGTCACAGAGGAGGAAGGGTTCAGCCAGCTGTTGGGATTAGAAAGGGTATAGCTTCCTGCTCTGGTTCCAAGACAGGATCCCAGGAGTGAAACTGATGATACATCTCATCCCACCTCTCATCAAAGGCAGGAGCTTAGCATTTTCCATTGTGCAGAAAGCTATCGTTAATTCTCAACAAGGAACGAGAATTATTATTCCACAAGTACATTAGCTAAAGGATTTATAGTAATGTCAGAGACACAGCCGGAATAATGTGAGATCATCCCCTGGGACCAGATGATTGATTGTTACACTCTGGGCACCTTGTCCTCGTGCTTATTCTTCACATGTAAACCTGGATAGTGAGAGCCAGCAGGCTCATTAACCAGTGAGAGCATCAAAGCCAAGTCAAATCCTGTGTCCACACATGCACACTTTCCACCAGCTGTCATTTGATGGCTATCAAGAGCGGGCACCATAGTTGATCTTTCCTCTCGCTAGTCTGAGGATTCTGAGGCCAAGTGTAGCATCCCTAACACTGTCCCAGCTAAGATCAGCCAACTCAGCACACAACCAGGCCTGAAGCTGGAATCTTCCTGGTCTGTATGGCTTAGTACAGCACAAAGTGGTGCCTTTATCAAATGAGCCATTGAATTTTACCACCTCTCCCAACCCGCCCCAATGTTTCGATACTTTTGCTGGGGCTCAATGTCAAGTGATGACAGAAAGAATGAAAGAAACTTTGAGCAGGTGTTTATTTTAAGATAAGACTGTGAGTTCAAATCCCACTCCAGGGCATGAGCAGATGAACTAGGCTGACACATCAATGCAGTACTAGAGAGTGCTGCATTGTTCAAGATGCCGTTGTTCAGATGAAATGTTAAACTGGGGCCCGTCTGTCTATTCTAGATGCTACAGGCAGACATTAATGGTCTCAAAGCACTATATGAGCTGAGCAGGGTGTCCTGGCCAACTAACGTCACCACAAGTAGATTAACTGGTCAATCACCTCATTGCTGCGTGTGGGATCTTGCCATATGCAAAATGGTTGGTGCATTTACCTATATGACAACAATGACTACACTTCAAAAATTAATTGTAAACATCTTGTGACATTTCTGAAGATGTAGTAAGGTGCTACATAAAGGTAAGTTCTTCTCCTTGATAAAGACCTAACTCTGGAACCATCATTTTAGAAAAACAAAATCTTAAAACAATACTAAAATTGATGGAGACAATATGGGATATTCAGCGGAAGTGTGTAGAAGGAGGATAAAGTGAAATTCCCTCCAGGAATATGCAACGTCCATGTGTGGCACATGGAGTTTACCTGCTTTCCCTTTTATTCATCCTCACAGCTGTTGAAGCACTAAACAAAACCCCACTGGAGACAGCTGACAGTCAGCATGATTTCAGGAAAGCTTTGAACTCGCTTCCTTGTAATAGTTGTCATCGTCATGAAGACACCAAAATAAATGGTGGTTTCCAGGAACCTGACCTGCTCTCGGCATTTCAAGAGCAATTTTATCAACATAAATATTTATAATTTATATTTTAAAGGCATTGAGATGGACAATAAAGGGACCTTCATGTTACAAAATGCTTGTTTCCTATATTTTCCTTCCCTTTAATGCAATTGTGGTCTTGCCACCAGAGGGAGATCTTTACTTTTCTTGCTGTAGTGAAGAGAACGGGATTTGTTAAATAATAAGTACAATTTACATTTCCTTAGCTGTCCCCACACTCAGACTTCTCAGAGTACTTTACAGGACAGTGGGCCACAAGAGTGACCACTGATTAGGAGAGAGAAAGGGAAGAGAGCAATTTGGGAGGAGGCTGAAGCATAGTCAAAGACAAGGGTCTTTTGGAGGCTTTTGAAGGCAGGGAGGAAGTTGACAAGGCAGAGGTGTTGAGGGAGGGAATTCCAGAGGGCAGGGGAATAGAGGCTGAAGGAGTTGCTGGCAACAGTGAAGAGAAAGGAGCGAGTGAGCCATCAGAAGTAAGCTAGTATCAGAGGAGCGGTGGGGGTGCGATGCCATGGGGGGCTTTGAAGTGAGGACAAGGATCTTAAAGTCAGTTCTCTGGAGCATGGGGAGGCAGTGGAGGTTGGCAAGGATGAGGTGATGGGGATGCGGACCTTATTGGGAACCTCGGGGTGACAACACAGGCTATGATGATCTGGATAAGTTATAGTTTATGGAGCACGGAAGCAGGAGGCCGGCAAAGAAAGTATTGGAGAAATTAAGCCTTCAAGTGATAAAGCCGTGGATTTGAATTTCATCAGCAGAGGGGGAGAGGTGGGGATCAGTATGCCAAGGGTCTACACCTTTAGGCGTAGCCTGAGATGACAGCCTTGACAGATTGATAGTCGAACTCAGAGGCATGGAAATGTAAGAGGGAGCCAAAAAGGATAGCTTTGATTATAGCTGGAGGAAGTTTTGGCTTATGAGGTCTTGATGTCAGTTGGGCAGATCCAGATTCACATATGAAGAATATAAGAAAAAAATTCAAGGATGAGAATGTGCTATTGATGCTCTAGTAACCCGCTAATATCCCAATTCTACAAACTCAGGATCCAACCTCATTTTAAGTAGCCCCTATACTTTTGTCCCTACCACTTTACCTGGCAGACTATTCCAGACATTTCACACTCTTTGAGTACTTAAGTTCTTCCTAATGTCCTGCCTTACTTTGAAGCAATACTCTAGGTTTGCCTGATCTGTAGGGATGAGGGAATGACTGGATCATTGACTCTGAATGCTGGGAGTACCTGTGTCCGATAGATGCAGGTACAGGTGGCCCCTCCCCCATCGTAAAGAGTAGGTGGGTGCTCTTTAAGCTTGGTTGCAGTCCACCTAGTAGAAGGTACTCTGAAGATAATAACTGTGAGGACGGCTCCGGGAAACCACCTCAGCTACTCTTCCATAGTAAGTGGCTCAAGAAACTCATGTGTGAGTCTTGAGTTAGGACCTGGCCTAGGACCATGGACGGACCATTTATACAAATTGCTCAGCAGATGGTAAAAGCTGCTGCGAGACCAGTTCTTTATCATTCATGTATGCTCTGGAAATACCTGAATACTGGCACCAAAGTTGCAACTTTCTTTCTTTTGCAAACTTACAAACTGTACTTCACCATTGTTCAGGAAGTCAAACTCAATTGCTGGTACTTCACTGTCAAAATGTACTTCTGTTGTCTGCCCCTGGTAGCTCAATTTGATCGCTGGTCTGCATTGAATTAGCTGATCTCAGTCAGGTTGTGCATGTGGATGACACTGGAGGACAAGATCAGATGTGGCTGTGACCCCCTCCCTTCCCCGCCCCCCCCCCCCCCCCAATCAAACAGCCTTCCAACGCTCACTATGTGGACTCACAGATGAAAAAAGGCTACCTGAGCAAAATACTGCAGCATGACTGGTGCCTGTGGAAAGGATCCCGCCAGAGAAAGGAGGAGAAAAGCTGTTAGAAACTTGCTGCTGTTTTACACAAGATTGGGGACTTTCTTTGAAAAATTCATTGAATCTCATTGAAAGTAAATCAATGATGGGGTGTTTTTCTTTAAAAGATGGAATCTGCAAAAAAACAAAACCTGGCAGATAGTCATGTGATCAGGTGGTACCTATTTCCTAGAAAATATGGTATTTTTGTTCATATTTTAAGCATGGGTTACAAATTTTCAGCTAAATTTGCTTCTTTACAGATAATCTGTATTGAAAAAAAAGGTTGTGAGGCAAGGGTTATTGTAGTGGGTTATTGCAGTGGGTTACCTCTAGACTCAACTATTCCAATGCTCTCCTGGCTGGCCTCCCATCTTCCAACCTCCATATACTTGAGCTCATCCAAAACTCTGCTGCTTGAATCCTAACTTGCACCAAGTCCTGTTCACTCATCACCCCTGTGTTCGCTGACCTACATTGGCTCCCGGTCCAGGATCGCCTCAAATTTAAAATTCTTATCCTTGTTTTCAAATCCTTCATGGCCTCGCCCCTCCCTATCTCTGTAACTTTCTCCAGCCCTACAACCCTCCGAGATCTCTGCGCTCCTCCAATTTTTGCTTCTTGCGCATCCACGATTTTAATCACTCCACCACTGGCAGCTATGCTTTCAGCTGCCTAGGTCCTAAGCTCTGGAATTCCCTCCTTAAACCTCTCTGCCTCTCTACCTCTCTCTCCTCCTTTAAGACGTTCCTTAAAACCTATCTCTTTGACTAAGCTTTTGGTCATCTGTCCTAATATCTCCTTATGTGGCTCGATGTCAGATTTTGTTTGATTACACTCCTGTGAAGCGCCTTGGGATGTTTTACTACGTTAAAAAGAAACATAGAGCGGGGAAGGAGGGAAACACATACACAAGAAAAGAAAAAGAATGAGAATGTAATGTGATGAAAAGGAGATGGTTAACTGGCAAGTTGTTGTTGTTGTTGTCAATGTTGCAGTGGGTTATTGCAGGTTGTTGCAGTGGGTTGTTGCAGGTTGTTGCAGTGGGTTATTGCAGGTTGTTGCAGTGGGTTATTGCAGGTTGTTGCAGTGGGTTGTTGAAGTGGGTTATTGCAGGTTGTTGCAGTGGGTTATTGCAGGTTGTTGCAGTGGGCTATTGCAGGTTGTTGCAGTGGGTTGTTGCAGTGGGTTATTGCAGGTTGTTGCAGTGGGTTATTGCAGGTTGTTGAAGTGGGCTATTGCAGGTTGTTGCAGTGGGTTATTACAGTGGGTTATTGCAGGTTGTTGCAGTGGGCTATTGCAGGTTGTTGCAGTGGGTTATTGCACGTTGTTGCAGTGGGTTATTGCAGTGGGTTATTGCAGGTTGTTGCAGTGGGTTATTACAGGTTGTTGCAGTGGGTTATTGAAGTGGGTTATTGCAGGTTGTTGCAGTGGGTTATTGAAGTGGGTTATTGCAGGTTGTTGCAGTGGGTTGTTGCAGTGGGGTTCATGCTGGGGTCCACAAGGGATTCCCAGGTCATAATGTGAAATCTAGGTTTCTCACAGTGCACAATAGACAAGAGATCATCATTCCAAGCAAAATTTTCAAAGAAGAGTAGTGAGTTCTCCTGTGCCCTGATGAACATTACTCCCTCAACGAAAAACAGATTAACTGGTCATTCACCTTATAGCATTTTGTGGGATTTTGCTGTCTGAAGATTGACTGTACGTCAATGTAATGCATGGTCTGTGAAGAGGTTTGGGATGTTTCTGAGACAAAGGATAAAGAGCTACCTAAATGCAGTCTTTCCTTCTCAGAGAGTTCATGAGGATGGCTTGTGAGGGAAATAGAAAATATTTTGCTGATGAGATAGATGACTGCCTTCAGAGATTGGGGGCTAAGGCACGTTGTTTGGGCAGAGTTTTACTTTTCAGAACACTTGTGCTATACCTGACCTGGGAATGCTTGATGCTGACACCTGGTGGCAGAAATGGAAAAATATCAATGGAAACATTTTCAATTCCACTGCACTAGCATTCCACAATGAAATGTATAAAATATGAAAAAATTATCACAAGATAAATTTTTGAGAATTGCGCTCCCAGCACGGAGCCTCGCCCACTGGATGCACATTGGGAACTTGTGGTAACACTATCCACAATCTCCTAACGTGTTGCTCTTATGAGTGAGACTCCGCACCAAAGTGTGTCTTCATAAAATTTACTTTCACATCTTTATGATTCAATCTGTACAAGGAAATTGATAACATAACCGAAGAGGGCCAATGTTGGAACTATGCTGTGGTCAGTCTCATGAGAAAAGACAAAACAACAACAACTTGCATTTATATAGCGCCTTTAACATAGTAAAACATCCAAAGATGCTTCACGGGAATGTTATCAAACAAAATTTGATACTGAGCCACATAAGGAGATATTAGGACAGGTGAGGTAGGTTTTAAGGAGTGTCTTAAAGGAGGAGAGAGAGGCGGAGAGATTTAGGGAGGGAATTCCAGAGCTTAGGGCCTAGTCAGCTGAAAGCACGGCTGCCAATGGTGGAGTGATTAAAATCAGGGATGTGCAAGAGGCAAGAATTGGAGGAGCGCAGAGATCTCGGAGGGTTGTAGGGCTGAAGGAGGTTACAGAGACAGGGAGGGGTGAGGCCATGGAAGGATTTGAAAACAAGGATGAGAATTTTGAAATTGAGGCGTTGCCGGGGTGGGAGTCAATGTAGGTCAGTGAACACAGGGGTGATGGGTGAATGGGACTTGGTGCGAGTTAGGATATGGGCAGCAGAGTTTTGGATGAGCTCAAGTATATGGAGCGTGGAAAATGGGAGCTCAGCCAGGACAGCATTGGAATAGTCGAGTCTAGAAGTAACAACAGCATGGATGAGAGTTTCAGCAGCAGATGAGCTGAGGCAAGGATGGAGATGGACGATATTACGGAGGTGGAAGTAGGCGGTCTTGGTGATGGAGCAGATATGTGGTCGGAAGCTCATCTCAGGGTCAGATACGACGCCAAGGCTGCGGACGGTCTGGTTCAGCCTCAGACAACGGCCAGGGAGAGGGATGGAGTCGGTGCCTAGGGAACGGAGTTTGAGGCGGGGAATGAAGACAATGGCTTCGGTCTTCCCAATATTTAGTTGGAGGAAATTTTTGCTCATCCAATACTGGATGTCAGATAAGCAGTGTGGCAAATGAAAGACAGCGGAGGGGCTGAGAGGGGTGTTGATGAGGTAGGGCTGGGTGTCGTCAGCGTACATGTGGAACCTGACGTCATGTTTTCGTATGATGTCACCACGGGGCATCATGTAGATGAGAAATAGAAGAGGGCCAAGAATAAATCCTTGGGGGACTCGAGGTAACGGAGCAGGAGCAGGAAGAGAAGCCATTGCAGGTGATTCGCTGGATACAACTGGATAGATAAGAATGGAACCAGGTGAGCACAGTCCCACCCAGCTGGATGACAAAGAAGAGACGTTGGAGGAGGATGGTGTGGTCAACCGTGTCAAAGGCTGCAGACAGTTCGAGAAGGATGAGGAGGGATAATTTACCATGATCACAGTCACATAGGATGCCATATGTCATTTGTGACTTGGATAAGGGCTGTTTCAGTACTGTGGCGGGGCGGAAACCTGATTGGAAGGAACCAAACATGGAATTGCGGGAAAAGTGGGCACGGATTTGGGAGGCGACAACACGTTCAAGGACTTTGGAGAAGAAAGGAGGTTTGGAGATGGGGCAGTAGTTTGCACAATAGCAACACCTAAAGAATGAAAGAATTGCATTTATATAGTGCCTTTCACAACTTCAGGATGTTCCAAAGTGCTTTACAACCAATATAATGCTTTCGAAGTGTAGTCACTTTTGTAATGTAGCAACACCTCTGTCAATCATTAACTCAAAATGTCTGTTATAAATTTTCTTTTAAAAAAGGGTGGTGCTCTTACACTGGCTGGTACGACAAGAGACTGCATAAACAATTCTTTACATGGTGAATCACTGATCCCGGTTAGGCGACTGTTATACCGTACAGGCGTCAGTAAAAATACTGCATAGATGTCAATTGCATCCCCATAATGAGTGAAGTAAAATGAATCGGTGAGGCACTCAGGGCATACACTGAACCAACTATTAGCAAGGCCGCAAGGTGGCAGAGATTTTCTGCTAAGCCTTTCCGGGATTGACACAAAGTTCTTAAGGACATGAAAAGTATCTTAAAATCAGGGACATCTTATTTTTCTATAAAAAACTTATACAGTTTTTTTTTACTCTGACAAATGGACAAGACAGCATATATCCTGTACGTTATATACAGGATAGCATCCAATCGGGAGGGTGCTATGAACAGGATAACATAATCCCAAATCTGTTACATTCAGGATAATACACAGTCTAAAGTGTGTTATATACAACAACAACTTGCATTTATATACCGTCTTTAACATAGTTAACATAGTTAAACGTTCCAAGGCGCTTCACAGGAGCATTATCCAACAAAATTTGACACAAAGCCACATCAGAAGATATTAGGACAGGTGACCAAAAGCTTGGTCAAAGAAGTAGGTTTTAAGGAGCTTCTTAAAGGAGGGGAGAGAGGTAGAGAGGCAGAGAGGCTTAAGGAAGGAATTCCAGAGCTTAGGGCCTAGGCAGCTGAAGGCATGGCCCGCCGATGGTGGTGTGATGAATATCAGGCATGCACAAGAGGCCAGAATCAGAACGGCGCAGAGATCTTGGAGGGTTTTAGGGCTGGAGGAGGTTACAGAGATGGGGAGGGGCGAGGCCATGGAGGGATTTGAAAACAAGGGTGAGAATTTTAAAATCGAGGCATTGCCGGACTGGGAGCCAATGTAGGTCAGTGAGTACAAGGTTGATGGGTGAACAGGACTTGGTGCGAGTTAGGATGTGGGCAGCAGAGCTCAAGTTTACGGAGGGCGCAAGGTAGGAGCTGGCCAGGAGAGCATTGGAATAGTTGAGTCCGGAAAGTGTTACACGGTCATGGAATGTGTTACATGCAGGATAACACAGTTATGGAATGTGTTACATGCAGGATAACACAGTTATGGAATGTGTTACATGCAGGATAACACAGTTATGGAATGTGTTACATGCAGGATAACACAGTTATGGAATGTGTTACATGCAGGATAACACAGTTATGGAATGTGTTACATGCAGGATAACACACAATTTGAAGTATAGTACATATTGATTAATGCACAGACTGGAGTTTGTTATATATAGGAGAACACATTCTGGAGTGTGTTAGATTACATCTGCGGTCAGAGTTTCAGGAGCTAGGGAGGAAGTTAAAAAGCAGGACCTAAAAGGTAGTAATCTCTGGATTACTCCCAGTGCCATGTGCTAGTGAGTATAGGAATAGTAGGATTTTTTTTTCGTTCATGGGATGTGGGCGTCGCTGGCAAGGCCGGTGTTTATTGCCCATCCCTAATTGCCCTTGAGAAGGTGGTGGTGAGCCGTAAGACAGGTTAATGTGTGGCTGGAGAAATGGTGCAGGAGGGAGGGCTTCAGATACCTGGGGCAGGAGGGATCTGTTCAAGATGGACAGGTTGCACCTCAACAGAGCTGAGACCAATGACCTCGCACCGTGGTTAACTAGTGCTATGGGCGAGGGTTTAAACTAATTTGTCAGGGGGCTGGGCACCAGAATGAAACATTAGAGAGGAGAAGCAAGGTGCCCAGAGGACTGGGAGTGACAAATAGCACTAGAGTAAAGAATAGTTCAGGAAAAGGAGGGATCAAATAGGGCAAATGTGAGGCAGTCTAAGATGAGATTGGAGTGCATGTGTGTAAATGCACGTGGCGTGGTAAATAAGGTTGATGAGCTGCAGGCACAAGTTGCCACATGGGACTATGATATAGTGGCAATAACAGAGACCTGGCTCAAAGAAGGGGAGGATTGGATACTTAATATTCCTGGTTACAAGGTATTCAGGAAAGATAGGGAAGGAAAGAAAGGAGGCAGGGGGTGGCAGTATTGATCAAAGAAACTATTATAGCACTGGAAAAGGATGATGTAGTTGAGGGGTCAAAGACAGAATCTATTTGATTAGATTAAGGGGACATAGATTCAAGGTAAAAGGCGGGAGGTTTAGAGGGGATTTGAGAAAGAACTTTTTCACCCGAGGGTGGTTGGAGTCTGGAACTCACTGCCTGAAAGGGTTGTGGAGGCAGGAACCCTCACAACATTCAAGAAGCATTTGGATGAGCACTTGAAATGCCATAGCATACAAGGCTACGGACCAAATGCTGGAATATGGGATTAGAGTAGACAGGGCTGATGGCCGGCGCGGACACGATGGGCCGAAGGGCCTCTATCCGTGCTGTATAACTCTATGACTCTATGACTCTATGAATTAAGGAACAATGGAAGAGCTATTACACTACTGGGAGTATACTCTAGGCCACCAAATAGTGGGAGGGAGATAGAGGAGCAAATTTGTAGGCAAATTACAGAAAGATGCAAGGACTGTAGAGTAGTGATATGAGGGACTTCAATTATCCCAACATAGACTGGGATAGTAACAGTGTTAAGGGCAAAGAGGGGGAGGAATTCCTGAAATGTGTACAAGAGAACTTTCTTGATCAGTGTGTTTCCAGCCCAAAGAGGAAGGAGGCATTGCTGAATCTAGTTCTGGGGAATGAAGTGGGACAAGTGGAGTATGTTTCAGTGGGGGAGCATTTGGGAAACAGTGATCATAATATCATTAGGTTTAGAATAGCTATGGAAAAGGACAAGGAACAATCAAGCATAAAAATACATAACTGGAGGAGGGCAAATTTCAGTGAGTTAAAAAGGGATCTTGCCCTGGTGGATTGGAATCAAAAATTGGTAGGCAAAAGAGTAATTGAACAATGGAAGGCCTTCAAGGAGGAGATGGTTCGGGTACAGAGTAGACACATTCCCATGAGGGAGAAAGGAAGGACATCCAAAGTTAGAGCTCCCTGAATGACTAAAGATATAAAGGTTAAAATTAAACAGAAAAAAGAGGCTTATGACAAATGTAGAGAACCAAGCTAAATGCAGAAAGTACAGAGGAGATCTATAAAGGGAATAAGAGGGGCAAAAAGAGAGTATGAGAATAGATTAGTGGCTAATATAAAAGGGAACCCAAAAGTCTTTTATAAACATATAAATAGTAAAATGGTAGTCAAAGGAAATGTGGGGCCAAGTAGAGACAAGAAAGGAGATCTTCTTGTGGAGGCAGAGGGCATGGCTGAGGTACTAAATGAATACTTCACATCCGTCTTCACTAGAGAAGAGGATGCTGCCAATGTAACAGTAAAGGAGGAGGTAGTTGTGCTATTGGATAGCCTAAAAATAGATAAAGAGGCGGTACTTAAAAGATTGGCAGTACTCAAAGTAGAAAACGGGATGCATCCTAGGTTACTGAGGGAAGTAAGGAAATTGCCGAGGATCTTCCAATCTTCCAATGCTCCTTAGATATGGGGTGGTGCCGGAGGACTGGAGAACTGCAAATGTTACATTCCTGTTCAAAAAAGGGGAGAGGGATAAACCCGGCAACTACAGGCCAGTGTGTGATGGGGAAACTTTTAGAGACAATAATCTGGGTCAAAATTAATTAGCATTTGGAAAAGTATGGGCTAATAAATGAAAGTTAGCATGGATTTGTTAAGGGAAAATCATGTTTAACATGATGAAGTTCTTTGATGAAGTAATGGAGAGGGTTGATGAGGGTAATGCTGTTGATGTTGTGTATATGGACTTTCAAAAGGCATTTGATAAAGTACCATATAATAGATATGTATGCAAAATTGAAGCCCATGGGATTAAGGGACAGTGGTAGTTTGGAAACAAAATTGACTAAGGGACAGGAAGCAGAAAGTAGTGGTGAACGGTTGTTTTTCAGACTGGAGGGTAGTAGGATCGGCTATTTAAGACTGAGATAAGGAGGAATTTCTTCACTTAGAGGATTGTGAATCTTTGGAGTTCTATACCCCAGAGGGCTGTGGATACTGAGTCATTGAATATATTCAAGGCTGAGATAGATAGATTTCTGGAGTCTAGGGGAATAAAGGGATATGAGGATCGGGCAGGAAAGTGGAGTTGAGGTTGAAGATCAGCCGTGATCTGATTGAATGGCGGAGCAAGCTTGAGGAGCCTTGTGGCCTACTCCTGCTCCTATTTCTTATGTTCTTATACAGTGGTGTTCCCCAGGGGTTAGTATTAGGACCACTGCTCTTTTTGATATATATTAATGACCTGGACTTGGGTATACAGCGTATAATTTTAAAGTTGGCAGATGACACGAAACTCGGAAATGTGATAAACAATGTGGAGGATAGTAACAGACTCCAGCAGGACATAGACAGACTGGTGAAATGGGCAGACATATAGCAGATCAAATTTAACGCAGGAAATGTGAAGTAATACATTTTGGTAGGAAGAATGAAGAGAGGCAACATAAACTATATGGCACAATTTAAAAGGGGGTACAGGAACAGAGGGACCTGGGGTTTAATGTACACAAATCTTTGAAGGTGGCAGGACAAATTGAGAAGGACGTTAAAAAGCAAATGGATTCTGAGCTTTATTAATAGAGTACAAAAGCAAGGAAGTTATGCTAAACTTTTATAAAACATTGGTTAGGCCTCAGTTGGAATATTGTGTTCAATTCTGGGCACCACACTTTAGGAAGGATGTCAAGGCCTTAGAGAGGGTGCAGAAGAGATTTACTAGAATGGTGCCAGGGATGAGGAACTTTAGTTATGTGGAGAGATTGGAGAAGCTGTAGTTGTTCTCCTTAGAACAGAGAAGGTTATGAGGAGATTTGATAAAGGTGTTCAAAATCATGAACAGTTTGGATAGGGTAAATAAGGAGAAACTGTTTCCAGTGACAGAAGGGTCGGTAACCAGATTTCAGGTGATTGGCAAAAAGCAGAGGCGACATGAGGAAGCATTTTTTTATGCAGCGAGTTGTAATGATCTGGAATGCATTGCCAGAAAGGGTGGTGGAAGCAGATTCAATAATAACTTTCAAAAGGGAATTGGATAAATACTTAAAGGAAAAAATTTACAGGTCTATGAAGGAAGAGCAGGGAGTGGGACTAATTGTAGAGTTCCACCAAAGAGCTGGCACAGGCATAGTGGGCTGAATGGCCGCCTTCTGTGCTGTATCCTACTATGATGCATAGAATTACATTTTAGAAGTATATGCTGATAGGGTTAGATGAAGAGATGTGGAGCATAAATGCCAGCATAGACTAGTTGGGCTGAATGGCCTGTTTCTGTGCTGTCGACTCTATGTAACTCTATATAATTCTATGTGTTACAAACTGGATAATACAATGCTGCATGTTATAATACACTGAAAGATTAAGATTATGCCATGAGCCATAAGCACTGCCACCATGATGGGCATTGCATTTTACAATGTTTGACAATGAATACAGACTATTCCACTGGAGGGTCATATTGTCCTCATTCACTGTTCACACATGTGCCTTTTCCAGCACAGGTCACTGGACAGCGATGAGGAGTGAGAACTCTGGCTGATCTTTTTCTTTCTCCATCCCTAAGCCCACCCAGACCAAGACTAGCTAATTCAACATAGATCCCGTCACTGAAAGTAAATTGACACTATAACCAGCTAAATATGCAGCAGCAGGTGGTACTGCATCACCAGTGCACTCCAGACTGTTCCCGTTGGCTTTCATAACAGACCTTCAGACATTGGACTCTGTTAGAAATTTAAAAAGAGAAACTAAAGATGTATCTTATAAACTTTCTTCTGACTTTATATTGTGTACACTTCAAACATTTGGCCTTTTAAATGACTCTAAATCCAGAACCTGATTTAAAAAATATAACAATTTTATCAAAAAGATCCTCAAACACCAGCTGTAGAACAGTTCATTGGTTTGATATATATATATTTATCAAGTAGATGGACTTTCAACCAGCGCAAAAATATTTTCTGCCAATCCAAAGTAAGGTTCTATAAACATTAATCTTAAATAATAAAAATAGAAATAAATATTCCTTTAATGTCTACACTATACATTGATAATGAAGTGTGAACTTATTACAGAGAAAGGGAAAGCTAAGAGAGGAAACAGACAGAAATTCACAGAGTGAAATATAGAAATATACATCAATACGTAAGAGAAAGAGAGATGTTGACAGATAAGAAAGAAGAGAGTCGAGTACAGATACAAGAAAAATAAAGAGGTAAAAACTTACAAAGAGAAAGAAACATTGGTGAAACAAATTGTGCACATTAATGACAATATGCTTTTCACATCCAGTAATATTGGTACGAGCTTCTGACATCATCTTCAGTTTGCATAATGTTAATCTGCTCGCGATATTAGGTTGTGCCCAATGTCAGTCTGCTTGCCATGTTACATTGTGCCCAGTGACAGTCTGCTCACTATGTTACATTGTGCCCAGTGACAGTCTGCTTGCTATGTTACATTGTGCCCAATGTCAGTCTGCTCATTATGTTACATTGTGCCCAGTGACAGTCTGCTCACTATGTTACATTGTGCCCAGTGACAGTCTGCTCACTATGTTACATTGTGCCCAGTGACAGTCTGCTCGCTATGTTACATTGTGCTCAGTGTCAGTCTGCTCGCTATGTTACATTGTGCCCAGTGACAGTCTGCTCACTATGTTACATTGTGCCCAGTGACAGTCTGCTCACTATGTTACATTGTGCCCAGTGACAGTCTGCTCACTATGTTACATTGTGCCCAGTGACAGTCTGCTCGCTATGTTACATTGTGCTCAGTGTCAGTCTGCTCACTATGTTACATTGTGCCCAGTGTCAGTCTGCTCACTATGTTACATTGTGCCCAGTGTCAGTCTGCTCACTATGTTACATTGTGCCCAGTGACAGTCTGCTCGCTATGTTACATTGTGCCCAGTGACAGTCTGCTCACTATGTTACATTGTGCCCAGTGACAGTCTGCTCGCTATGTTACATTGTGCCCAGTGACAGTCTGCTCACTATGTTACATTGTGCCCAGTGACAGTCTGCTCGCTATGTTACATTGTGCCCAGTGACAGTCTGCTCGCTATGTTACATTGTGCCCAGTGACAGTCTGCTCACTATGTTACATTGTGCCCAGTGACAGTCTGCTCACTATGTTACATTGTGCCCAGTGTCAGTCTGCTCACTATGTTACATTGTGCCCAGTGACAGTCTGCTCACTATGTTACATTGTGCCCAGTGACAGTCTGCTCGCTATGTTACATTGTGCCCAGTGACAGTCTGCTCACTATGTTACATTGTGCCCAGTGACAGTCTGCTCACTATGTTACATTGTGCCCAGTGACAGTCTGCTCACTATGTTACATTGTGCCCAGTGACAGTCTGCTCACTATGTTACATTGTGCCCAGTGACAGTCTGCTCACTATGTTACATTGTGCCCAGTGACAGTCTACTCGCTATGTTACATTGTGCTCAGTGTCAGTCTGCTTGCTATGTTACATTGTGCCCAGTGACAGTCTGCTCACTATGTTACATTGTGCCCAGTGTCAGTCTGCTCACTATGTTACATTGTGCCCAGTGTCAGTCTGCTTGCTATGTTACATTGTGCCCAGTGACAGTCTGCTCACTATGTTACATTGTGCCCAGTGACAGTCTGCTCGCTATGTTACATTGTGCTCAGTGTCAGTCTGCTCACTATGTTACATTGTGCCCAGTGACAGTCTGCTCACTATGTTACATTGTGCCCAGTGACAGTCTGCTCACTATGTTACATTGTGCCCAGTGACAGTCTGCTTGCTATGTTACATTGTGCCCAGTGACAGTCTGCTCGCTATGTTACATTGTGCCCAGTGACAGTCTGCTCACTATGTTACATTGTGCCCAGTGACAGTCTGCTCACTATGTTACATTGTGCCCAGTGACAGTCTGCTCGCTATGTTACATTGTGCCCAGTGACAGTCTGCTCGCTATGTTACATTGTGCCCAGTCTCACACTGCTGCGATGTCACATTGTGCCCAGTGTCAGTCTGCTCGCTATGTTACATTGTGCCCAGTGACAGTCTGCTCACTATGTTACATTGTGCCCAGTGACAGTCTGCTCACTATGTTACATTGTGCCCAGTGACTGTCTGCTCACTATGTTACATTGTGCCCAGTGACAGTCTGCTCGCTATGTTACATTGTGCTCAGTGTCAGTCTGCTCACTATGTTACATTGTGCCCAGTGTCAGTCTGCTCACTATGTTACATTGTGCCCAGTGTCAGTCTGCTCACTATGTTACATTGTGCCCAGTGACAGTCTGCTCGCTATGTTACATTGTGCCCAGTGACAGTCTGCTCACTATGTTACATTGTGCCCAGTGACAGTCTGCTCGCTATGTTACATTGTGCCCAGTGACAGTCTGCTCACTATGTTACATTGTGCCCAGTGACAGTCTGCTCGCTATGTTACATTGTGCCCAGTGACAGTCTGCTCGCTATGTTACATTGTGCCCAGTGACAGTCTGCTCACTATGTTACATTGTGCCCAGTGACAGTCTGCTCACTATGTTACATTGTGCCCAGTGTCAGTCTGCTCACTATGTTACATTGTGCCCAGTGACAGTCTGCTCACTATGTTACATTGTGCCCAGTGACAGTCTGCTCGCTATGTTACATTGTGCCCAGTGACAGTCTGCTCACTATGTTACATTGTGCCCAGTGACAGTCTGCTCACTATGTTACATTGTGCCCAGTGACAGTCTGCTCACTATGTTACATTGTGCCCAGTGACAGTCTGCTCACTATGTTACATTGTGCCCAGTGACAGTCTGCTCACTATGTTACATTGTGCCCAGTGACAGTCTACTCGCTATGTTACATTGTGCTCAGTGTCAGTCTGCTTGCTATGTTACATTGTGCCCAGTGACAGTCTGCTCACTATGTTACATTGTGCCCAGTGACAGTCTGCTCGCTATGTTACATTGTGCTCAGTGTCAGTCTGCTCACTATGTTACATTGTGCCCAGTGACAGTCTGCTCACTATGTTACATTGTGCCCAGTGACAGTCTGCTCACTATGTTACATTGTGCCCAGTGACAGTCTGCTTGCTATGTTACATTGTGCCCAGTGACAGTCTGCTCGCTATGTTACATTGTGCCCAGTGACAGTCTGCTCACTATGTTACATTGTGCCCAGTGACAGTCTGCTCGCTATGTTACATTGTGCCCAGTGACAGTCTGCTCACTATGTTACATTGTGCCCAGTGACAGTCTGCTCACTATGTTACATTGTGCCCAGTGACAGTCTGCTCACTATGTTACATTGTGCCCAGTGACAGTCTGCTCACTATGTTACATTGTGCCCAGTGACAGTCTGCTCACTATGTTACATTGTGCCCAGTGACAGTCTACTCGCTATGTTACATTGTGCTCAGTGTCAGTCTGCTTGCTATGTTACATTGTGCCCAGTGACAGTCTGCTCACTATGTTACATTGTGCCCAGTGTCAGTCTGCTCACTATGTTACATTGTGCCCAGTGTCAGTCTGCTTGCTATGTTACATTGTGCCCAGTGACAGTCTGCTCACTATGTTACATTGTGCCCAGTGACAGTCTGCTCGCTATGTTACATTGTGCTCAGTGTCAGTCTGCTCACTATGTTACATTGTGCCCAGTGACAGTCTGCTCACTATGTTACATTGTGCCCAGTGACAGTCTGCTCACTATGTTACATTGTGCCCAGTGACAGTCTGCTTGCTATGTTACATTGTGCCCAGTGTCAGTCTGCTCGCTATGTTACATTGTGCCCAGTGACAGTCTGCTCACTATGTTACATTGTGCCCAGTGACAGTCTGCTCACTATGTTACATTGTGCCCAGTGACAGTCTGCTCGCTGTGTTACATTGTGCCCAGTGACAGTCTGCTCGCTATGTTACATTGTGCCCAGTCTCACACTGCTGCGATGTCACATTGTGCCCAGTGTCACTTTGCTCGCAATATTACATTGTGCCCAGTGACAGTCTGCTCACTAAATTATAACGTGCCCAGTGTCAGTCTGCTCACTATATTACATTGTGCTCAGTGTCAACCTGCTCATTATGTTACATTATGCTCTGTGTCAGGCTGCTCACTATGTTACATTCTGCCTATTGTCCGTCTGCCGCGTTGTTACAGTGTGCCCGGTCAGTTTGCTGCTATGTTATAGTGAGACCAGTGTCAGTCTGCTCGTTATGTTAAATTGTGCCCAATGTCAGTCAGCTCACCATGTTACATTGTGCCCAATGTCAGTCAGCTCACCATGTTACATTGTGCCCAATGTCAGTCAGCTCACCATGTTACATTGTGCCCAATATCAGTCAGCTCACCATGTTACATTGTGCCCAATGTCAGTCAGCTCACCATGTTACATTGTGCCCAATGTCAGTCTGCTCGCCATGTTACATGGTGCCCAATGTCAGTCAGCTCACCATGTTACATTGTGCCCAGTGTCAGTCAGCTCACCATGTTACATTGTGCCCAATGTCAGTCTGCTCACCATGTTACATTGTGCCCAATGTCAGTCTGCTCACCATGTTACATTGTGCCCAATGTCAGTCAGCTCACCATGTTACATTGTGCCCAATGTCAGTCAGCTCACCATGTTACACTGTGCCCAGTGTCAGTCTACACGCCAAGTTACATTGTGCCCAGTGTCAGTCTGCTTGCTAAGTTACGTTGTGCCCAGTGTCAGTCTGCTCATTAAGTTATGTTGTGCCCAGTGTCAGTCTGCTCGCTATGTTACATTGTACCTAGTTTCATTCTGCTATGATGTTTCATTGTGCTCAGTGTCAACCTGCTCATTATGTTACAATCTGCCTAGTGTCCATCTGCTGTGTTGTTACAGTGTACTCAGTGTCCGTTTGCTGCTATGTTACTTTGTGCCCAGTCTCACTCTGCTCACTATGTTACACTGTGTCCAGTGTTAGTCTGCTCACTATGTTACACTGTGCCCAGTCCTACAATGCTCGCTATGTTACATTGTGCCCATTCTAACTCTGCACGCTAAATTACAGTGTGCCCAGTGTCAGTCTGCTATCTATGCTACATTGTGCCCATGTTACATTGTCCCCAATGTCAGTCTGCTTGCTATGTTACAGTGTGCCCAGTGTCAATCTGCTCACTATTTCACACTGTGCAGTCAGTCTGCTCACTATGTTACAATGTCAGTCTGCTCACTATGTTACATTTGCCCAGTGTCAGTCTGCTCACTATGTTATGTTGTTCCTTGTGACAGCCTGCTTGTTATGTTACATTGTTCCTAGCTTCAGTCTGCTCACTGTGTTACATTGTGCCCAGTGTCACACTGCTCGGTACGTTACATTGTGTCCAGTGTCAGTCTGCTCGTGATGTTACAGAGTGCCCAGCGTCAGTCTGCTAGCTAAGTTACAATGTGCCTAGTCTCACTCTGCTCGCTACATTGTGCCCAGTGTCAGTCTGCTCGTGATGTTACAGAGTGCCCAGTGTCAGTCTGCTAGCTACGTTACATTGTGCCCAGTGTCACACTGCTCACAATGTTACATTGTGCTCAGTGTCAGTCTGCTCACTGTGTTACATTGTACCTAGTCTCAGTCTGTTCATTGTGTTACATTGATAGACAGGCATGCAAAATTGGTAAGGATCTCCCACTCCCTCCAAATCACACATTCAACATATTTTCCCTCAGGGAAGATCTGGATTTGGACCTTGCCCTAAATATAGGCTAAAATCCTGAAGAATATTTATATTATGCTTGCATGTTACTTTAGTCGTTACTAAAGAAAAATAACAGTAAATAATTTAATAAATGGGTAAATAAACAAACACTGTAAAAAAAACGAATCATTTCATGAAACAGATACACAACAGTAACAAGCGCAGGGCAAAGGGTGAAACAGGATATAAGTCCCATCTCACCATCTGTAGTTGCTGAACCATCTCCTCTCTGTACGCCAGCTCCCGCTTCATCTGGTCCTGGAAGTTATCTGATCAATAAATAGATAAATAAGCAAAAACATGGGTCAGATGAACCTCGGACTTACACAGGTGATTATTACCATCATTTTAACTTCTGCATGCTGCCTACAGAACAAAACTTCATTCTAATCATCTAAAATTACTTTTTCCTTGCTATCTCCAATTTGACATTTTAAAATATACTTTTACACACATACACGCACAAACACACGCATGCACACACAAGATTAAACCCGGAGAATTATATTTCCATCCACGTCACAATAACACACGCGGCTGACCTCTATCGTTATATTAAAATAATGAACAATTATAAATTGCTACACAAGCCGATAGTGTTTATCATTTACTCGCGTACAGGTGCCGACACCAGGCAGTTTATAATAAGAATCAAACAGCTTAGAAAGACACTTTCCATAGATGAATATTTATTATTTTAAAGGATTTATACATGTTTTATAGTGGGTATGTTATTGCTGTAAAATAAACAGGCCAGGTGTGTTTTGTCTGTGTCAGGCACCACTGTGTAATACCCGAAGTTAATACAGTAAACACAATGCAAAAAGGGAGAAAAATAATTTCTTACTGACAACAGTGAAAGAAGCGTTACCCTTTAACGCCTGAAACTCCTGCTCTAATCTCCGCCTCAGGTCAATCTGCTCCAACAACACTTTCTGAAGTTCTTCTGGAAGAACACAATATACGATTTAAGGAAGGCAAAATTATTTATATAATGATCCCCTCCCCAGCGAAATTACACATTTAACCTGTCAAAACAAAAAGGTAATCATAATTCCTAATTGTACAGTTGGAAATCTAACACATATGTAGATAAATAGGTAGAGAGATTCTCTTTATCTATTTATGTGTGCATTTCTCTATCGAAAACCCAATGCTCTACATTATTTGTTCATTGGTCTAACTGTCCACTAATTGTATTACCTATTCATGTTCTATTTGTCTATCCTATCGGTCTCTAATTATAGGACTCAATCTACCTATGTGTCAGTTTATCCGCATTGTCTATTCCCTTCATCTCTCTATATGCCTTTCATCGCTCTGTACATTCCTATATATACCCACGGATCCATCTATCTCTGTCTAACTTTCTAGCTATGAATATTTTTTTCTCTTCATCCCTTATTTATGATCAATTTTACCTATATCTATCTAATCTATCGTCAGTGCAGGATTTACTAAATTGTAGTTTTAAGTTTCCACTAACTAATCTGTCCAGTTATTAATAGCCCCCACACAAAAAAAATCGCAAAACCCTTTTAAAAAATATTGCAATAATATAACAATAAATAATAGATTTATTCCGACAATTATGTGGTGAAGTGATGTGCAACTATATAGATTTCTGTAATCTAACATTCCGTGTGAGAGCGCGATTTACAGAAGTCACGGTGCAATAATACGCAACACGTAGTGGTTCCAAACGCTGGACTAGATGTCTGAGAAGGAAGAGGATTAAAAAAAAGTCTGGTTCAGAAGATGGAACTCCCCAACAAATATTCCCTAATAATACAGATAACTTGAAATGTGGAGGAAAAAATGAAGTATATCTCCATAAAACGCAGCAATCATTATTAAAGGTGGCGTTGATGCTGTCTGTGTATTTACGTGGATCATGTGGAGACACCGAAATACAGTTTTACCGACTGTGCCATAGTGGGTACAGACGCAGAGGGATTGAAACAAACAAAAGCATACATGGATAGATCAATTAACTTGTAGATAATTATTGGATAGCGATTCTGATGTAAAGGGGCATGTGATATATGTAGATGATATACAGCGTAGTAATATACTTAAATAATTCACAAAATGTAGATACATAAACCAACTTGTTAGATATATAGATCTCACCACTCGTATAGTATAAAGGGACAATCAATAGTGATGTCTATAGATGTATACACATACATGTATTGGCTGTTGTAGATATATACGCACACCAGGTGTATACATTGAACATGTTTACCTTTCTCCATATTTGCCACATCAGTTTTGATAGAAAGTGGTGACGTCGATTCTTGTGCCTGGTCACCTATAAAATACATAGGTAAAACACTTTTAGAATCTTTATGGGAGTTTCACTTTCCAAACCAATAGTGTACATGTGCTTCACTTTTTGTAATTGTCTGCTTTTTAACGGGAGGAATTCCACTTTCATTCTGAGATTTTTAAAATATTCGTGTGTTAGAGCTAGTCCCATTCTAAGATTGTGTTTTTCCACATTCTTTAACAGGAACAGCGATTGCAGTTGTAAAATAGATATTCTACAACATTATTAATTTATCCAGGGAAATGGGTATTTAAATAAAATAGTGTGTGGTGTGTATATTTTAGGGACTCCTCCCCCTAATAAGAGCAAAAAGCGTGTGTATTTTTACTCATTCTGAACCCTTGGTGTTCTCTCTCATCTGACAGGCAAATTTGCAGACATAGCCTCAGGATAACAACCTCGTTTGACAGTCAATTAACCGTGAATCGACAAAGCCAAACGAGTTTGCATTACATAAATGGCAAATTAGATTTTTTTTTCTCTCTCCCTCTCCCATTGAACAGACACCTCCCCCGCTCAATGCAATTGAGAACCGGCATCAGAACTTCTAATCACGTCCTTTGCTGTCTTAGGTAAAGCCCTTGGCTACATTTAGCAATAAGAAAAGGTGGATTCATTTAATTTGTTTAAGATAATAAAGGGAATTTTCTAATGTATTGTATACGAGGCTCATTATGAGCCAGATGATATCAGCGTTGATGGCTGTCATAAAACACCTTTATTATCTCTGTTGACAAATATTAAAAGCAACAAGCTTCATATAACAGTTTTTGAAAGAGAACATTACTACATTATGTTATTTATTATAAAGCATTACTTTCTTAAGATTGTTATTTTATTTTGTTCTTTTCAACCTATTCCAATGTGGTGTTCATATTTGCAGCTTTGTAATTACACCTGATGATCTAGCTTCATTTTCTCCGTCCTTATTGCAAAGTCAAATTAATTTAGTTAATTTTGTTGATTAATTTATTACCTCTGCAGATCATTATTTTTTTTTGTTTGCCGTTTGAATTTTGGGTCTGCAGAGCATTTTTCGGCCCTTCATTTGTTTATTCCTTTGTTATTTTAAGTTTTCAATATATATTTTCGTTCATTATTACGAACGTCTTTCTGGTCACACTCACTCACCTCCAGGTTCCCGCCAGAACCCCACCCCCGAGCTGTCAGACTCTTCCGGGAAACAATCCTGTTGTTTCGTCTCCTCTGTAACATAGAATATACATCAATGTAGCTCAGACAAAAACACAGTAAACACAGGATTACAGATGGAAACATGGTCACGGGTAAACAAGGTCACAGTCAAAAGTACGGTCGCAGATGAACAGAGGGTCATGAAATAAACAGAGGGTCAAAAATTAACCCAGGCTCACAGATTAACAGGGCCATGGACAAAATGAAGGTCTCAGACACGGGGTCGCAAATAAACACAGGGTCACAAATATAAACAGAGGGTCAAAGAAATAAACAGAGGGTCAAAGAAATAAACAGAGGGTCAAAGAAATAAACAGAGGGTCAAAAGCTAACACAGGTCCACAGATAACATAGGATCGCGAATATAAATAGTGTTCGTTTAAACTTTGGTTCCTTGTTTCCGCCTTGAAATTGATCAAGATAATTAGTATTTTTTCCCTATATCATTTCTTAAGGTTTTATTTAGGCATAGGTCATTTTGTACTTACTAGAAAAATTATCTTCATTCTTTTTAGAAAAGAGTGGATGATTTTTGGTTCCATTTTTAAGACCCTGTTGCAAAATAAAAGACAAATTGCACGAAATATTAGAACGGTCCGAGAGTGATGGAGAGGCCGCCCGCCGACTGGAGTGCTGTTGTTAATTTGATAAGAAATCTTGTTTGTAAACCTCGCAACATGCTGTGTAATGGTAATGAGGGCAACGCAAATGTGCAATAATTAAAAGTCCCAAGAAAGAGATAAAAATACATGTAGATGAAAATCGAATCAAATCAACACATTCTGTACAATTACATATTGCAGAAAACCGAGTTATGAAATAGAATTTCGAGACTGTGTTGCATTATTGATTTCTTTAGGGACACGATGGTCGTTAACCGCGCCTCCCGTGCATATTCTAGCCCAAAGCTGTGTTCAAGTAATAATTTGCTGAATAGCCGAAAGGTGATATTTACGTCTTTGTAACCGGGCTGCTCCAATGATGCTGGATCGCAGGGAGTGGGCCCCCTTTTATTGGTTAGATCTTCCGTCCCTTCTTTATTGTCCACTCTTGGTTCCATTTTGGAGCTGGAGAAAAGGGTCCTGTCTTTACTCCCTTTAGGTCCGTTTTCTTGATGTAGGCTGTTCTGTGTGTACTGACCGGGAGAGCTTGCATCTTCCTGCCCATCGCCTGGAAGTTTGTTGGTTTCTACATCCACCTCCTGTTCTTCCTCGCTTTCCACGCTGTCGCTATGGTAACTGCAGCTGGTACCCGGGGAGGGATGCCGATCCGATCCAAAATCCTCTAAGTTACCATGAAGCTTGGCGATGCTCTCTATGTCTTTAACTACGGGCCTGAAGGCTGAGAGGTAGCTCTGCTTCCTGGCTGTAAAAGCAGACACGTCTAAGAGCTTAACTCTTCCATCAGCGGCCAACCTCTGGTCAGGTGTGGCCGGGTTGCTTAAGCTCTCGCTATCAAACAAATTGTCCCTTGGAGTTGCCAGGCCACCAGCTTCGCTTTGCTCAGATAGATCTAGGAAAGCTTGCCTTAAATTTGGGGTTTCCCCTATTGACGTGATAGCACTGGGTTGGGGCTGGAGGTAAGTTGGCACTGGGATGCCATTGGCCGCCCTCGGTGGCCAGAACATGCAGAGTGGTGGGTAAAACGCATCCTTTCTCCCTGGCCAAAGAAGTCCAGATAGTCCACTTTGCTTTTGTCCACCAGCAAGAGCGTCGCCGTCGTCCTTTTTCTGACAGAGGCCAAACGCAGGAAAGGTGTAAGGATTGGGGAATAGAGAGGCCGCAGGGAATTTTTGTAGCATCCCAAATCCTTTGCTGGGGACCGGGATGACTGGATAACTCCGCATATTTTTCCGAGAGGAGACGCTGGTTCCATCTTCATCATCCTCAGCAAACCTGGCCCTCTTTTGAGTGAGGTCCGGGGCCATCATATGGGTGATAACGCTGTTTACTGCCTTCACTGAACTGAGGGAGCCGCAGTGTCCAGGGAGGGCACGTTTCCGACTTCCCCCATTAAACATGGCTTTCACGTCTTCCCATGCATAAGCCAGGTCTTGTGGCGGACTCTTGTCGGTCAACTTTAGGTGTCTCCTCCATGAATTGAAGTTGGCTGCATCGGGTTGAGTGTACTTAGCCTCTGGGGTGCGGTGAGAATGGAAGATGAACTTATTGGGAGAGAAGTACATACTGCAATAGGTGCATTTGATGCACTTTGCCCTCGAGCTGTTGTAACGGGCAGGTATGAAACTACCCCTGCTCCCCCAAGCACATTCATGGCTAACATCAAAAGCAAAGTTGTCAGGGAGCTTTGGAGGCCTGTTCTCTCCTAGAAAAGACTTGCAAAGTCTCTCGGCTTCCCTCTTGGTTATCATCCCACATCTCCTCGATGATATTGGCATGGCCCCAGCCCTGCGCAAGATCTCCAATTGGACCGGGGTGCATTGGACGCAGGTGATCCCCAAAGCCACCCTCCTGTTGTGGATTTCGTTGTAGCTGTAGTTCTTAAGCAGGGAATTGGAGATCTGAGCCAAACACAGCCTTTCCTGGTTATCGATGATGAGTGACACTATGGGTACCCCGTACAGCATGACTTGGCCAACTTGATTGGGCTTCATGGAAATGTGGGGAGATCTCTGTTGACTTAGAGAATCTTGCTCAAAGGAACTTGTCGGTGCTGTGAGCGCAACATCAGTGGGTCCTGGGAGAGGAGTAGAGATGCTTTCCATAATGTCTGACGTTTATTTATCAGAGCTTCTCCTTGTACCTGCGGTATATAAAATAATATTAAAAAAGAGAGAGCTTACCGTTTTCGGCCTGCAATTTGATAAATATTACAATGCACCTTAATAGATCATCGATCATAAAGTAGCGGTTGGTAAAGGTGTTTCATTCCCAGATATTAGCACAAGATTGATTCAATACTGATACGTTGTTAATAAAATTGTAAAATGTTTTATGTACAGTAATAGATTAATCAATATATTGTAACGACTTGTCAAAAACTGATTATGACACAGAAATATTCTTACGACACTTTTTTGTTTCATAGATTATCAAACATGGGAGAGAAGCAAACCTTTTTAAAGTAATGTTAACACGAAACGCCGGGGTATTCGCGCGATTGTCTCTTCGCTCGGGTCAGGTTTTGTTCTAGTGATTAATTAATAAAAAGAGGCAGGAACTTGTTTCGATTCAGCTCTGCTCACTTCGTTGCCAAATGATGATTGGTGCTTTTTTTTTTGGTAACAATCCCTTTACAGAAAGAAATACGCAAATAATCGCCGCAAGGAAGCGAGGCGGAGTGGGGACATTCATGAATTGCGCTGCAAAGTAACCGTGAAAAGAAGCGGGCGACGTGTCCACGTGGATACATTTCAGAGACAGTGAAAGTGAAAAGCGAAAGCTGGAAGTGAAAGGTACGGGGTAAGGAAGGTATTGAGAGCGAGAGAGAATCCAGAACGGAACTAGAAAATGATATGTTAAACTATAAGAAAGGAAATTAGCGGGTAAAATCGGAAAAAATAAACGGTTGGAATAAATGAGCCACCGTGATGATTAAATTGGGGAGAAGGCTGATAGATTTATAAACACGCACAAACAGAAGGAAACTAGTGAGCATATTTTATTCATCCGATCGATCGATCATTCATTATATTGACATCCACCGCTTTCAATTAGTATTTTTAAATAAACAAATTACCTTCTATAAAAACATACGGAATGCCCGTCACACGAGCATACTGGCCTCGGCAGCAGTTCCTCCCGAACCTTTCCTTAACCCCACTCGTGTGTTTGCAAACCCTGGTGTATTTGGCCGCTGTTTCAAGGCACATCCCAGAAGCTGCGGCAGTCAGAGGCTGCTCTGGACTGTGATGGAGCAGAGAGTTTAAGAGCTGCAGGGAGCCCCCAGGCTGAGTGTTCCAGCTCTGAACTCTCAGCCCTGCCATCCAACAGCAATTATCACAGCTGCTAACGTCACTCCCTGACTGACACTGGATAAATGGACTTTTCAAGTATCTAATAAATTCACCGACTCCCAAACGTCAGGCTCCAGGCTACTGAGCCTACCTTTAGAGCTTTACATACTGTAGAGAAATACTCAATTGAATTCAGTTTCTTTAACACCTTCTCACTATTACTATAAGTCGTACTTAGATTAATATTATAATATAATCAAAATTAAATCTACATATATTAGCGGAAAATAATTATTTAAATTATATGTCGACAAATAATGCAAATGTGTTTATATTTATATCAGTGTGATTTACGTTTAATGTGATCAATTAGTTCATGAAATCTTCTTAAATATGTTTTGCGTTTATTTGTCACGATTCCTTTGTGAAAGCAGACAATTAAATACAAAATTCTGTAGTTTCACTTTTAACGAAATGAACGCAAAATATTAAAACTTAGCAAGCGAAAATATTCGACTGTAATTATTTGATGCCGAATTGAGCACACAAGTGCATTTAGAGGCAAGTTAAAGATACTCAGAGTTTACTCATTGGTTCTGTCATTACTGTTTGACTGAAATCCTTCTTCTGCTGGTCAGGCTTCGAGTCTGTACATACAGAGACATAATAACTTAGTAAACTTCATTAATGTATATTATGCTAGCAAACTCGGAACTCCTCTGCTTCGAAGCCGGTTAATACTTACATTAGTGTTAATTATTTAGTAGATATTTAATACACGTTATATAATGCATGTTACAGTATTGGGCACTAGATGAAATACAGTATATATTTTATTTATATATTACACTATATTGTATCATGCAGTGCATAATGTACACACGTGTATGTGTGTATATACATATATTGCTATACAATACTGGTGTAGCTTTTGGGAGCAGAGAGAATTTATATATGTGCGCGTTTTTTTATTTAACTTCCCAAAAGATAAAAATAAATGTTACAGATTTTGCTAGCTATCTTTTTCAGTGAACGGACAAGAACGCAGCCTGCTTTCAATTGGTGACTAGGGGAGAAATTCAAACAGGTCATTAAACAGAAAGAAAAAAAATATAGCGATGAATCTAGTAATGTTGGAAAAGCCATGAATACTATTAAAGTGCAGGTACAGCAGTGGCTGATCTGAGCGCCCAACACTGAGATAGCGAGGAGGCAAGCGGCACGGAAAGAACACGAATTGAATTCGAGTCTGGAGCACAGTAAAGAGAGAAAGGGGTAACAGTAACGGCGCACTTTTAGCTGCATCCTTGCGGAACCACGGGAATAAATTAGGCATCTCTTTATCCAATTCGACAAAGTTGGATCTAAACATTATACAATACATGCTCACCAAACCTCATCAAACCGCGATCGATACCGAGCTGTAAAATCGTATGGATAGTTATAAAACGGGCTTGTGTATTTTAACGATTGGGAAGGTATTTGTTTGCCAACTATGTAGATCAGCGGCTATTGGTTTTACCGTTTTTTAAAAATTTTATCTCTTTACCCATTTATTTGTTTGTTATTCAGAGGGCTCGAAATCGACTAGAAATCCGGACCAATAAAGCGATCTTTCTGTTACTCCAACACTTCTCCACCTGTGAAATCGCAAAGTACCCCAATGACTTCAGACGGCATCCTTTAGTCCGTCCAGCGACACACTTTGTTCTTTATTAAAAGCGTCTGCCCAGCAGAGAGAACCACATTCTCGTTTGGAAGCGGAAATCTTTCAAACCGTTAACTTTCATGCTATTTGCGGAGCACAATTTCACTTGAATCAAACTATAAGCTGGATGTCAATTATCGTTAAACTGAATGCGAACGGCTAACCTGATAATTACAAAGTTTAGAAACAGATTTCAAATCTAAAGTATTCTGCCAATGTTAATGTAAATATGTATAAACTCTTCTAGCAGTATTAGACTATTTAAACTGTATTAATATAAATTCAAACTCTCATTGTTGGCTTAAACTAGTCAACAAACTCAAGTGGGGTTAGAATCAAATCACGCGAAACAGGTGATTTCCGAGATTATTAGTGCCCAGCCCAGGGTCAGAAGTATAAAGTGAACGGGTTTACAGCGCAACAAGAAGCACCTTTTTCAAACTGGGTGTGCTCCAGAGAGATACCAGGTTTTAGAGGGAGAAAAGCTGATTACAGAAATTTTTTTACAAAGGCAAATAAGAAGACAGAAGGGGGCGAACAAAGAACTAGAAACAGGAAAGAAAAGGATTAAAAAATCAGAAACTATAACTTGGCCAAAAGCCGACGTCTTATTGTTCGCTTTTTGCTAGATTTGGAGTATTTAACTTTCATTACCGCTGTCATTCGGTTGAAGTAACAGATAAGCAGATACTTAGTAATAATAATAGTATAATTAATAATAGTATTAACAATAATTGTGGTAATTTATTAGCAATATAGGAATCTTAACTGCAGTAACGATATAATGTTAATTGTAATACAGCAAGAATTGTTATACTATTAGTATTAATAGTAATGTTAATAGTAATAATAGTACTATTCTGTGCACCAAATTGCTGCACTAAACTAAACTTCTTTTCATATTCAAGGCATTATTATTGTTTTTTCTTAAAATCTGAACCATGGGAAGTGACTTAACTTCAGCAGACGTTGATGTCAAGACGGCGATATTTACAAACAACCTTTACTAGCCCCGTTAATAGAACATTTACTACTGCGGAATGTTATTTTCTATCTGTTCTTAAGTAATTGATCAGACTCGTTTAGTGCTCACGTCTCTCTCTCCCTCTCGCCCTCTCTCCGTTGATGCATTGCTCTCGTCTCTCAGATATTCCCAGCCTGACCCTAAAGCCTCTAATGCATCTCCTGTTTGCTTATTCCACCTGTACGCCACCACCAAATAAAATCGAAGCAAATGTACAATATATCGAGCCGGAGCTGTAACTCGAAGTGAGTTTGATACAGTTAAGGTTTTTCTACGGTTACAACAGGAATAATGGGAATAATTAAAGGATAATGTCGTAATTATTGCCACTTTTAAAATTATTCAAAGCACCTCTGTTTTTGCATCATGAAAGGCTGAATCGTCACTTTGAGCATTAGCTAAAGCGAATGGCGAAAGCGGTGTCGGGGTCTGCGCCCTCCCGTCTCCGCCGTTCGCCTGTTTGCACACTCAAAGGCAACGTTCGTTATTGTAATAAACTCGTTGGCCCTTTCAAAGCCGTGAACACTTTTCAGTGAAGTCTATAGAATGATAGTTCATGTTTCTGAAATGGCGACTATGAAACAGAACTGGTGAACTTTCAAAATCACCGTTCAATAATTCAAACAAATTTGCCTAATTTAAATGGAGCGCGGGGTCTCATCGGCAAGACCCCTGTAATTTTACAGCATAGAAGGCCATTCGGCCCATGGTGCCTTTTGCTAGGGTAATCCAAAACTAGTCCCTCTGCTCTCTCTCCATAGTCCTGTATCTTCCTCTGCTTCAAATATGTATCTAATTTTCCCTTAAACGGCGCAATGATCTCGGCCTCAATCACTCTCTGTGGGATAGGATTCCACGGTCCAAAAACCCTCCGCATAAAGAAATTTATTCTAAGCTCCATTTTTGACACCTGTGAACTACCTTGGGACATATTTCTATGTTAAAGGTGCCACACCAGTTCAAGTTGTTGTTAACATTTCTCCTCACAGAGATAATTTTACATTGATTATTGACTCCCCAACCATGTAAAATTATCTTTCCTCATTCATCCTATCAAAAACATTCACAATAAAACAAAAACTTCTATTAAATTCCCTTTGGCCTTGGAAATAATTCCAGTATCTTAAGTTTCTCCCAAAAAACTACAGTTTCCCTTTCCTGGCATTGCCCTGGCGAGAAAAAAAGCCCCAAAATAATGCAGAGGCTGGCAATTTGAAATAGGAAGAGAAAATGCTGGAAACACTCAGCTAGTTAGGCAGCATCTGTAAAGAAAGGCAAATGTTGAGGTCAGTTCTGATGAAGGATTATGCCTGAAACGGCAACATTTCCCTGCTTTACAGATGCTGCCATATCCTGGTGAATATGTGCAATTTTAAGTGGGCTCGGCCTCTTTGAATCAGAGAGCGGCTGCCCCAAGAACCCCTTTTTAAAAAAATGAGGTTGTCATTATCAGGACCTGTCTTCTTAACATGAGACTCTACCTTTAGGATCTATTTTCTTTTAAAGATGGAGCATTATCAACTAAGCACTCCTTAAACAGGCAGTTCACCATCAGACCACTTTCAAAGCCAAAGTCTCATATTCAGACGTCTATTAGAGAGGATTCCTTTTACAGAAGAAGTCCAACAGCCGAAACCCCTTTTTTAAAAAATCAGTAATGGGTTTTGATATCTATCTATTTATCCCTTTGTGCTGATTTTATGAATTGTTTTTAAATGGTGAGGGCTGATGTCACCACTGGGAGAGTTACTGAGCCTCGTAGTATGTGAGAGACCTGTACACACAAATGAATGAAATTTCAGCTGTTGAACGCCAGGGTAATGTACTTCTGCTGATTATAACTCAATACCCCTTCTAAGCCAGTTCTCCAGTTCAGCAGTCACTATTTAAGTAAAATTCAAAAACATTTGAATGTGTCCGATAATGGACCCCGCCCAACCCATTTAATCTCTCCGGGAAAGGGTCTGCACGGATAAAACCAGGGGGAACATGTAATATCTAACTACTAAGCTTACAACTTGCAGTGTTCATCTCTAGCCGTGAGCCCAGCAGTTTAGGAACCATCACGTTCCACAAAGTATTTGATTATTTCTACCGCCACTTATCTTTATAACTTTCAATCACATTCCTAATCAGATATTTATCCATCTGCTTTTCAAAGGAATTACTTGATGCAGCATCAACCAATTTTATCTCGGATTCTGTTCCACATATTCACTGTTTGGGGGGGGGGGGGGGCGGGGGGGGGGGAAACTTCTAAGTTCTTGCCTTGTTTGAGGATTTATAAATTTTGTAAATTGACTTAGAATGTGAGAACAGCCCTAAGATAAACAGCTATCAGGAGTGATTCCACGTTCTAGCCCTCCCAATTTACCTCGTGAAATCACGGGCATTGGTAAAGGTTGGTTTGCCGATGGGTAGTTTCCCAGAGGCGCTCCCCATAGGTGCTGGTCTCCTGCAAGGAGCTCCGGGTCATGGGATCATCTGACTTCCAGACTTTCAAAGACCTGGTTCATGTCCTCTCTTGATCTTCATTTCGTCAATAAAAAGTTCTGGGTTTTTTTCCCTTTTAGAAGTTAGAGGCCTAAGTCCTAGAATCACTCTAAATGATCAAATAAACAAAATCAAATTGTAATTAAAATTATTCTTTATGACTTTTTTGTCCACAAGAGGTCTGACGATTGGACTCCTTTAACCTCGCTCTCGCACGGTCAAAACTACCCATTTACAAGACTGATACTTTTATATTCGAGACCAATCTTTTCCAGTTTCTGAAGAATTCCATTCGTAGTAACCAAGTCAAGATCATGTTGAGGCATTGTAAAGGCCGGTTGAGAATATAAATCTATTAGTCTTGCAAATAAGTAGATTTGACTCAGTGTTGGAATTCTGCGTTTCTTCTTGTATCCTCCGGGGCAAATACACTGCACACCCTGTGCTGCTGCAAAGTGGCTTTCACGTGGGAATAATGTCTGAAGCACAGCATATCAAACTGGAGTGACATGAAGTTTCTGTGGCAGCATGGAGGGGGGAAACTCATAGTGTACTCGGTGTAAAACCACAACTTAAAGCCTGAAACTTTTCATCTGCTGGATTGTCTTAAAACGAAATATTAATACTTTTTAATGATAGTGATGAGCCAAGCAGTTCTTTTTCAGCTTTAAATATTTCACGGACAGTTGGAGTTTAGTGAGCAGAACATTTAATACACAGTGTGCATAGTTTTCCTCAAAGAGTGGTGCAAGCAGGCTGCATAACTATTATCGCCACTAGAAAGTGTGTGTATTAGTGGTTGTGTGCACATGTGGCCGCGCGTGCGTATTTATGTATTTCGATGACTTTCTGTGGCACTATGTGAGCTGCAGGTGTTTGTATTGCTGTGTGTGGGAGCCTGTGTGTTTCTGTGTGTATATTTCTGTGGCTCTGTGAGGGGGTGTCTGTTTCTGTGCCTGTGTGTTTGTGTGTGTGGGTGCCTGTGTGTTTCTGTGGCTGAGTGTGTGTGTGTGTGGGTGCCTGTGTGTTTCTGTGGCTATTTGCACCTGTGTGTTTCAGTGCCTGTATATTTCTGTGAGTTTGTGTTTCTGTGACTGTGTGTGGGTGACTGTATAGTTCTGTGGGTGTCTGTTTCTGTGACTCTGTGGGGTGGGAGGGGGGGGGGGGTGGTGTCTGTTTCTGTGGCTGAGTGTTTGTGTGCGTGGGTGCCTGAGTGTTTCTGTGGCTATTTGCTCCTGTGTGTTTCACTGCCTGTATATCTGTGGGTGTAATTTATGCGCTGTGCCCTGTGACTGTATGTATTTCTATAGGTTATTCTTTGTTATTTCTTCTCGGGCATCGCCACGTTTATTGACCATATCTAGTTGTAGGGTTTGGTTTGACACCCATACCTGTTGTAGAACTGTGTGAGTCAGCAGAACCCACTTATGTTGCATTGAGGGAGAGTTAAATTTTATACAGGCACATTGAAATACACGAGCAGAGTTCTCCCAACCAGCCTTTTAATGCTGGTGAAACGTTGAATGTTGGTAAAGAGTTGAATATCGTATTGGTTCTTCGCTAACATTAAATATATGAAGGGGTGAAGCAGACCACATGGAATCTTTTCAAACTTTAAAAATAAAGTTCAAAAGGTGATTTTGTAGCAGGCGCAGCCCGCATAAAGCCTAAAATCTGGGAGACTGTCTCTTCCCGGAGGTCCGACACCGCGAGCCAAAAACCCCATCGCAGTTAACAGCAAGGACCTCAGACCGGAGACACACTGAGCTTCGTGTATCAGGGTGCAAGGTACAACTCATTTATGTAGAAACCACGGTAAAACTGGCGTACATGTTAATGTTTCTGTTTGAATGCAATATGTTGAACTTTAGCCGGGGAATGGTTAAAGTGGTTCTATCTCACTTTCATTCATCTTTCTCTTTTTACAGGTACTTTTTCCGTCCTCGTCTGTCCTTTGCTTTTTAATCGCCTGCAATATTGTTAAGTTGTTTGGATTCGGGGATGTTGCTAAGTGGATGTTGTTCACTCCCCTCTCCATCTGCACAGGTATTTGACCACTTTAAGCAGCAGAGCAGCTGCCCGTGCTGCTAATTTGGATGTGTTCTGTACAAAAAAAATGTTTAAACTGTTAAAACATACATTTTACTTCATAATCAGTTAAAATCTACATCGGTGCATTAAGTAGAAGAATAAACAATTACATTCAATGCGAACTTTAACTACAGAGACGATATAGAAGTTTTTTTTTGCAAACGTTAGTATGCACTCTTTTTACATTTTTTAAAATTTTAATCTTATAATCGGTAAACATCCCCATTCGATCAATTTCCATTATTGCAATACGTTGAAGCGCTGCTGCCTTTACCTTCTATTAGAAAACCAGACCCAATGAAAGCAATAGCTTTAAAAGGGGGACGGACAGTGCTGAACACTGGGGTCTCCTTTAATCTGTATCTACACTGTTCCAAAATACATAGTTACTGAAAAATGTGACTTGCCTATCTTTCTAGATAGACATATACATATGAGAGCCTAAGTATGCGAGTATGAATATACAAATTGTGAGTGAATGTGCGTCTGTATGAGGTCTATATACTGGTGACACCCACTTTTACCTCTCTGTCAGCTCCCTTGACTCCATGGCCATTGTGCTGTTTAACTTCCTAAGATAAAACTTCCACCACCTAAACATTAGAAGGTGAAGCCATCCTGTTCTGCTCTTGCAAGAAACTCCCTACCTTCGCCTGACCCCCACCCCCTTCCCTGACTATTTGCTTAGGCTGAACCTGATATTATACAACTTATGTCCCGTTCAGTCAATACCTCAGCTTCTAATTTCAGGTCCAGTCCAATACCAAGAGTGACTATTTCCACCTCCATTCCTAACTCACACCACCACCGCTGAACCCCGATTCACGCTATCACCATCTCCAGCCCAATTTCTTCAATGTCGTCCTAGTCATCCTCCTGACCTCAATAAACTTCAACTCAACTAGAACTCTATTATCCACATTCTAGCCAAAATTAAGCTCCGCTCATCTATCACTCCCACCTTCCCCGACATCTACTGGCTTCCCATCCCCAGTGCATTGATTACAAAATCCTCATCTTCATCTCCAAATCCCTCAATGGCCGAGCCCCACTCTCCCTCTGCAACCTGCTCCAACCCTATATCCCAGCTCACACCCTCCACTGTTCCCACATCATCAGTGGCAAAACCGTTAGCTCTCATATCCCTGCCCTCTGGAATTCTCGCTCTAAATTCCTCCACCTTGTTGCACCTCCCTCTACTTTCAAAAACCTCCTCCAAACCCATCTCTTCCACCATGTTATCAATCACTTCCCCTGACTCTTCTCCCAATTCCTGCTCAGTTCCCATTTTTTCCATCTCTTGGTGAATCACTTTGGGATGCTTTGCAAATGTATTAAGTAACTCTAAGTCGTTAGATGATGTTTTTGTGTTTCCATGAGGTGTGTGGAAATATGTATTAAACATAGGTGTGTGTGCATGAAGTGAGTTTGAGGTCTAGGTGTGTGTCTGTATATATTGCGCGAGTCTGTGTGTACCTGCAGAGTGGTTGTAACAGTCTGAGTGTGGTAAATGCCTATTACTGTGCACATGAAGTATTGAAACATTTGCGCTCTGTGTTGGTGATCCCACTAAATCTCAACAGGCTCCTAAATGTCACTAAACCAACCATTTTATCCCTACATTGAAGCCACGAACATTTTGTCAAAAAAACATAAAATACTTTACCATTGATTTTTTCTGCTTTAATTAAATATGATTTCATTTAAAACACACAAATAAAGAGGAAGGACGTCCGAATCCCATCATTCATAACAATAACAGCGCTCAGTGAGGAGTTCTGTTTAACCCGAGGAGACCTTCTGCACATTGTCACTCCCTTTAGGAATAACATTTTAGCGGCACGGATTCAGGAGGTTCGGGGCTGGATCTCCGGGCTGCATCCCAACCTTAAATATTAACATCACCTTATCGCCATCACTCGATAGAAGATTAAAACACGACTGAATATATAATGAATAAACTTACACATAAATCCTTAGAGGTATTTAAGAATTTCAACACAGAAGATAGGGGTAAAGACGGAAATTAATTAGAAATAATCCCCAGTGAAGTTATAAATCTTCTATATAAATTTACAGTGTTTCAAATGATGTTCAAAATCCCCAAAGGCTAACGGATGATGCAAATAAATTTGAATAAAACACACAACAATAGGGACAAATAATTCCAATTACAGGCTGAAAGGCACCATCCAAAATGTCATCTGTACCAGAGAATAAGGTTGCAGAGAGGAACCTCCCCCTTTTCTCTTCGAACGAAAATAAGATTCTTTACTACGGGTGTTGTGGTAGAAAGATGTGACTTCCACCCCCTCCTTTTTAAAATTGTATTAATAATATTACATAAAGAGATGGAGGATCTGAGAGAAGGTTGTTGGGAGAGCTGGCTATTGATGGAGGTGAAGGTCCCATCTGTCGTCCCCTGCAGCTCATTTAGATCAGTTCACTAGTGTTTTTGTCTCTGAGTCTCTGGTAACCAACATCCTCACTAGCATCGAGCCCCCATTTATTTGGAGCGAAGTTTTCATTATTAATCTCTCTGTAAGATGCATGGCACGAACAAATGACAGAATCAGCGGATCGCCAGCTCTGTGGCTGTCACCTATTCCCAGTCAATTAGATATGAGCGGAAAATAGCCATAACAGGTTACGGGTGTCTTTATAAGTGTGAGGAAATTCTTAAGTTCTCTTTTCATCTTTGTTTTTTTGTCCGTTTTTACCGATATACCGAATCAGTTAGGCGGAGAAGCTGTAGCATGCGAGTTTTGTATGTTTTTATCATATATTTATTTATATGCCGGGATATCGCTGTTAAATTTTCACTCGACCATCAGCCATTCCCTTTAATTAAGTTCCATACTCTCAGCCAATTCATAATAGGAACATCGAGATTACTGATCTGAAAGAGAATGCCAAACAAAAGTGATGGATTTTGAAGAAAAATCAGAAATCCATCTAAAATGGATTCAGCTTCTTCAAATGATCAACTCTGGGTGAATCGCTTGAATTGCAGGTCACCGTCTCACTTAGGATAGGGAGTCAGGTAGGAGCTAAACTGTAAGCAGGAGCAGCCACCACTGGGTACAGACTCTACACCGAGCCCCATCTCAGTCCCCAGTCACTGGCCCAGGCAGCAGGGAAGAGGAGGAGGCAGAGGCGACTGAGACAGCCACCGGCAGATAGATCAAACCGAGTGGTACATGGACAGCGACAGTGAATCACAGAAGGAGATAAACTGAGGCAGAAAGAGACGGTGAAAGAAACCCAGAGAAACAAAATGACCTGGAAAGTCAGAAGGAAAGAGGAAGGGGAGAAACAGTGAATCAGTGAAATATGTGGAGAGGAAGAGCGGGAAACAAGTAAAGGCAAAGAGTTATAGAGAAACAGAGTGGGAGACATAAGGAGATAAAGAATGAGTTACAGGACTAGTAAGAGGGGGAGAGAGAGAGAGAGGCGGAAAACAACAAGTCAGAAAATGATAAGAAGAGTGAAATAAATAATGTTCAAGTACGTGAACAATTCCCGGGCACTCCAGGGTTAATTCTTAATTCATGTTTAGGTCAATTCCATCCAAATACACCGAACAGAGAGAGTTAATTCTCAGTGCTGGTGTTGAGACTAGCGAGGCTGTGACCAGGTCCCGGTTAAAAGTACAAACTGACTGGTGAAGCGACACAGCGGCAGTGTCATAATTTAAAAAAAAAACAATTTATAATAATAAAAATCTAGAATATGAACGGAATATATCCGAGACAAATTCTTACATTCTCTCGGTAAGAACATGCCCTCCGAGAACGGTCACAATTTCCCCATCACTCACCTCGAATTCCGTTCATGCACGAGGATTTTTGATAGTTAAGCATTATATTTTTTAATGAAGAAGAAGCAGCGAACTTTGGGGGTTTGTTATGTGATATTTTTGCACAATTAATTACTCTAAACCGTGTAAAAATGTTTTATTTTTTCAGGAGCTCCTTAGAGTCCAGACCCTGATTCCTCCTCGGCGCACTGAGCTCTAGTTCGCACCTCAGAGCTTGGGGCTGTGCTACTCTGGGCTAATCCGGTTGTATCTCCCTCACAGAGCCCCTCTCCCCTCTTCTCCCCCTCACTGCCTTATTAAAATCGCCAGAAAAACGGACTCCAACTTTATTTTGTTTTCTCACTTTACCTATTCTGTTGATTGAAGCGGCCCCTTTCTCACCCTGGGAACATTTTCTCCACAAACCCATTCTGCAAGTTACAAGACGGTTCACATTTACCAACGTGTTCACCGTGAGCTGAAATCCGTGCGTCTTTCTTTATTTTCCTGTAAAGTATTTGACAGTGTGTCTCCCCTTTGTCTTTCCCTAGGTCTCCCTTTCCTTACGCAAGACGATAAAGTAAGCATGGCCACTACCGCTCTAAATCCAGCTACTTGGAGGTAAATGAGAATAGAGGGGGTGGGGAAGGAAAGGAAGGGGAGGCGAGGGGCTGCCCTCACTTTGATTTTCTACTCCTTTCCTGCAGGGTAATGCCCTGCCTTCATTCACTCCCTCCCCCCCAAAAATGGCAGAAGTTAGATTGCAATCTGGAGCACTTGCTGCCAGGCACAGAGCGAATGGAGTCCGTACCTCTGCCATGGTTCCATGTGAAGGAAGGGAGGAGAGAGGAAAAAGGCAGAAATAGACGGAGGTGTGACAATGGCTGAGATCGGGAATTCGCCAATTAGGTTGAAACTTGTCTCCTACCACTCCATGGTGCAGTGTATTGGAGCTTTAATGTATCATCTAATTATCTTGTGTTTAATGACAACAGAAAAGCAAGCACATATATTTGGTACACAGAATTCTAATACCAAATGCTCTGCCTCTTGCAGTTTGGCCTTCTTCACAAACAATTCTTACTTATGCTAGTGCAAAAGTCAACATTCACAGGCAAGCCAACACTTCCTATGAACTGAAGCTTGACTTTATGTGTGAAATTCCTGGAATAGAGTCGTTGCAGGTAAATCATGAAGCTTTCCACAGTTTAGGTATGCACTGAGAAAAAAATGGACTACTGATTGCATGCTCCAGATATCTCCAAACCGTGGAAACCTGATGAGGTTAAAAACTATTATATTGTATTTCATGGAAATCATAGAAAATTTGTGGCACAGAAGGAGGCCATTCGGCCCATTGTGTCCACGCCAGCCACCCAGCCTAATCCCACTTTCTAGCACTTGTAGGTTATGGCACTTCAGGTGCATATCCATTTAAAAAGTAAAATTATACAGAGAGCCAAAATAAATCAGCATATTAAAATATTAAAAAAAAACACAAATACAGTCCTTAATTCTCACTGTTACTTTAAAACTGTTTTCTGTGAACCAAGATTTGCAGGGCTATGGGGATAGGGCGGGGGAGTAAGACAAGCTGGATTGCTTTTGCATAGAGTTGGCACGGACCTGATGGGCCGAATGGCCTCCTTCCTTGCTGTAACCTTTCTATGATTCTATGATTCTATTCTAAGATCTTTTGAGGTGTTTTTACGTGAGCATGTCATAAGGTTCATGGAGACCTGTCTCACCGCAGTGACCTGTACATGCCGTTGAACTGAGTTATCTGAACCAAAGAACTAGGACAAACTCGACAGCACCTCCCAAACCCACGACCTCTACCACCTAGAAGGACAAGAGCAGCAGGTACATGGGAACAACACCACCTGCACGTTCCCCTCCAAGTCACACACCATCCCGACTTGGAAATATATCGCCGTTCCTTCATCGTCGCTGGGTCAAAATCCTGGAACTCCCTTCCTAACAGCACTGTGGGAGAACCTTCACCACACGGAATGCAGCGGTTCAAGAAGGCGGCCCACCACTACCTTCTCAAGGGGAATTCGGGATGGGCAATAAATGCCGGCCTCACCAGTGACGCCCACATCCCATGAACGAATAAAAAAAAACTTGCCATATTTATTTTGATTCTGATGAAAGGTCTTCGACCTGAAAAGTTAACTTTGTTTCTCTTTCCACCGATGCTGCCTGACCTAAGTATTTCCAGCATTTTCTGCTTTTATTTCAGATTTTCAGCATCTGCAATATTTTGCTTTCGCCATATTTATTGTTAGATTCGGACATCTTCTGGCGACAGAGCTGTCAACCAAGAATCAGATCAAAGACACAACGGCAGGAGATGACTTGTTTGTGTCAATGATTGGCAGTAGTATCCTGTCTGCTTTAACCAATTCTGACACAATATGCCTCTGGCTAGCCATTGATAAATTAAGGTTACTTTTGATTGTTATCATAGTAGGGTACAGCCATTCGGCGCATCATGTCTGTGCTGGCTCTTTGAAAGAGGCATCCCATTAGTCCCACACTCTCTGCTCTTTCCCCATAGCCCTGTAAATGTTTTCCCTTCAAGTATTTATCCAATTCCCTTTTGAAAGTTATTATTGAATCTGCTTCCACCACCCTTTCAGGCAGTGCATTCCAGATCATAACAACTCACTGTGTAAAAAAATGTTTCCTCATGTCGCCTCTGGTTCTTTTGCTGATTACCTTAAATCTGTCCTCTGGTTACTGACCTTGTTGCCTCTGGAAACAGTTTCTCCTTATTTACTCGATCAAAACCATTCATGATTTTGACCACTATCAAATCTCCTCTAAACCTTCTCTGCTCTAAGGAGAACAACCCCAGCTTCTCCAGTCTCAACACATAACTGAAGTCCCTCATCCCTGGCACCATTCTAGTAAATCTCTTCTGCACCCTCTCGAAGACTTTGACATTCTTCCTAAAGTGTGGTGCCCAGAATTGAACACAATACTCCAGCTAAGGCCTAATCAGTCTTTTATAGAAATTTAGCACAACTTCTTTGCTTTTGTATTCTATGCCTCTATTAATAAAGCCCAGAATCCCATATGCTTTTTTAACAGCCTTCTCAACTTGTCCTGCCACCTTCAAAGATTTGTGTACATACACCCCCAGATCTCTCTGTTCTTGCAGCCCCTTTAAAATTGTACCATTTAGTTTATATTGCCTCTCCTCATTCTTCTTACCAAAATGTATCACTTCGCATTATGGAATGCATTAAATTTCATCTGCCATGTGTCTGCCCATTTCACCAGTCCTGCTGGAGTCTGTTACAATTCTCCACATTGTTTACTACATTCCTGAATTTTGTGTCATCTGCAAACTTTGAAATTATATGCTGTATACCCAAGTCCAGGTCATTAATATACATCAAAAAGAGCAGTGGTCCTAATACCAACTCCTGGGGAACACCACTGTATACTTCCCTCCAGTCTTAAAAACAACCATTCACAACTACTCTCTACTTTCTGTCCCTCAGCCAATTTTGTATCTATGCTGTCCCTTTAATCCCATGGGCTTGTACTACCCTCATCAACCCTTTCCGTTACTTCATAGTTACTTTAGAAGGATATGCTGATAGAGTTAGATGAAGCATGGAGGGTTAGATGAGCATAAGCATAAGAGCATAAGAAACAGGAGCAGGAGTAGGCCATTCAGCCCCTCGAGCCTGCTCCACCATTCAATCAGATCATGGGAGAAGGCTCGTGTGGTGCATAAATGTCGGCATGGACCTGTTGGGCTGAATGGCCTGTCTCTGTGCTGTACATTCTATGTAATCTATGTAATTCATCAAAGAACTCAATCAAGTTAGTCAAACATGATTTTCCTTTAACAAATCTGCACTGATGTTCATTTATTAACCCATACTTTTCCAAGTGCCAATTAATTTTGTCCTGGATTATTGTCTCTAAAAGTTTCCCCACCACTGACATCAGGCAGACTGACCTGTAATTGTCAGGTTTATCCCTTTCCTTTTTTTGAACAGGGGTGTAAATTTGCAATCCTCCAGTCCTCTGGCACCATCCCCATATCTAAGGAGGATTGGAAGATTGTGGCCAGAGCCTCCACAATTTCCATCCTTACTTCCCTCAGTGATCTCGGATGCATCCCATCTGATGACTTTTCTACTTTGTTCTGTCATTAGGGATAACAATGGAATTGCCCCTTACAATGTTAGTCTTATATTAAAACAACACAAGCCTGAGGTGAACAAAATGCAAAAAAAAAACTGCAGATGCTGGAATTCTGAAATAAAACCAGAAAATGCTGGAAACATTCAGCACCTTCCCATGCAAATGCAGGAGATGGAACACTTCCCATGCCATTATGCAGGGTCCCTTCCGCGTGAGATAACAAGTTATGTGTACTTCCTCCAACCTACTATATTGTATTCACCGCTCACAGTGCAGTCTCCTCTACAGTGGTGAGATCAAATGCAGATTAGGTGAGCACTTTGCAGAAAACCTCCATTCTGTCTACAAGTGCCACTCCCACTTCCCTTTTACTTGCCATTTCAATTTTTAAAAATTCGTTCATGGGATGTGGGCGTCGCTGGCAAGGCCAGCATTTATCGCCCATCCCTAATCGCCTTGAAAAGGTGGCGGTGAGCCGCCTTCTTGAACCGCTGCAGTCCGTGTAGTGAAGGTTCTCCCACAGTGCTGTTCGGTGGGGAGTTCCAGAATTTTGATCCAGCGACGATGAAGGAACGGCGATATATTTCCAAGTCGGGATGGTGTGTGACTTGGAGGGGAACGTGCAGGTGGTGTTGTTCCCATGTACCTGCTGCTCTTGTCCTGCTAGGTGGTAGAAGTCGCAGGTTTGGGAGGTGCTGTCGAAGAAGCCTTGGCGAGTTGCTGCAGTGCATCCTGTGGATGGTACACACTGCAGCCACTGTGCACCGGTGGTGAAGAGAGTGAATGTTTAGGGTGGTGGATGGGGTGCCAATCAAGCGGGCTGCTTTGCCCTGGATGGTGTCGAGCTTCTTGAGTATTGTTGGAGCTGCACTTATCCAGGCAAGTGGAGAGTATTCCATCACACTCCTGACTTGTGCCTTGTAGATGGTGGAAAGGCTTTGGGGAGTCAGGAGTTGAGTCACTCGCCGCAGAATACCCAGCCTCTGACCTGCTCTTGTAGCCACAGTATTTATATGGCTGGTCCAGTTAAGTTTCTGGTCAATGGTGACCCCCAGGATGTTGATGGTGGGGGATTTGGCGATGGTAATGCCGTTGAATGTCAAGGGGAGGTGGTTAGACTCTCTCTTGTTGGAGATGGTCATTGCCTGGCATTTGTCTGGCGCGAATGTTACTTGCTACTTATCAGCCCAAGCTTGGATGTCGTCCAGGTCTTGCTGCATGCGGGCACGAACTGCTTCATTATCTGAGGGGTTGCGAATGGAACTGAACACTGTGCAATCATCAGCGAACATCCCCATTTCTGACCTTATGATGGAGGGAAGGTCATTGATGAAGCAGCTGAAGATGGTTGGGCCTGGGACATTGCCTTGAGGATCTCCTGCAACAATGTCCTGGGGCTGAGATGATTGGCCTCCAACAACCACTACCATCTTCCTTTGTGCTAGGTATGACTCCAGCCACTGGAGAGTTTTCCCCCTGCATCCAATTGACTTCAATTTTACCAGGGCTCCTTGGTGCCTCACTCAGTCAAATGCTGCCTGGATATCAAGGGCAGTCACTCTCACCTCACCTCTGAAATACAGCTGTTTTGTCTATGTTTGGACCAAGGCTGTAATGAGGTCTGTAGCCGAGTGGTCCTGGCAGAACCCAACCCAAACTGAGCATCGGTGAGCAGGTTATTGGTGAGTAAGTGCCGCTTGATAGCAATGTTGACGACACCTTCCATCATTTTGCTGATGATTGATAGAAGACTGATGGGGTGGTAATTGGTCGGATTGGATGTGTCCTGCTTTTTGTAGCCAGAACATACCTGAGCAATTTTCCACATTGTCGGGTAGAAGTCAGTGTTGTAGCAGTATTGGAACAGTTTGGCTACAGGTGCAACTAGTTCTGGAGCACAAGTCTTCAGCACTACAGCCGGGATGTTGTCGGGGCCCATAGCCTTTGTTGCATCCAGTGCACTCAGCCATTTCTTGATATCACATGGAGTGAATCGAATTGGCTGAAGACTGGCTTCTGTGATGGTGAGAATATCGGGAGGAGGCCGAGATGGATCGTCCACTTGTCACTTCTGAATGAAGGTGATTGCAATCGCTTCAGCCTTGTCTTTTGCACTCATGCTGAACTCTGCTATCACTGAGGATAGGGATGTTCATGGAGCCTCCTCCTCCCGTTAGTTGTTTAATTGTCCATCACCATTCACGACTGGATGTGGCAGGACTGCAGAGCTTTGATCTGACCTGTTGGTTGTGGAATCGCTTACCTCTGTCTATAGCATGTTGCTTCCGCTGTTTAGCATATATGTAGTCTGGTGTCTTCACCAGGTTGGCACCTCATTTTTAGGTATGCCTGGTGCTGCTCCTGGCATGCTTTTCTATACTTCTCATTGAACTAGGGTTGATCCCCTGGTCTGTTGGTAATGATAGAGTGAGGAATATGCTGGGCCATGAGGTTACAGATTGTGCTGGAATACAATTCTGCTGCTGCTGATGGCTCACAGCGCCTCATGGATGCCCAGTTTTGAGCTACTAGATCTGTTCTGAATCTATCCCATTTAGCACGGTGGTAGTGCCACACAACACGTTGGATGGTGTCCTCAGCGAGAAGACGGGACTTCGTCTCCACAAGGACTGTGCGGTGGTCACTCCTACCAATACTGTTATGGACAGATGCATCTGCGACAGGTGGGTTGGTGGGGACGAGGTCAAGTAGGTTTTTCCCTCCTGTTGGTTCGCTCACCACCTGTCGCAGGCTCAATTTGGCAGCTATGTCCTTCAGGACTCGGCCAGCTCGGTCGAGCCAACCTGCTACCGAGCCACTCTTGGTGATGGACATTGAAGTCCCCCTCCCAGAGTACATTCTGTGCCCTTGCTACCCTCAGTGCTTCCTCCAAGTGGTGCTCAACATGGAGGAGGACAGATTCATCAGCTGAGGGAGGGCGGTAGGTGATAATCAGCAGAAGGTTTCCTTGCCCATGTTTGACCTGATGCCATGAGATTTCATGGGGTCTGGAGTCAATGTTGAGGACTTCCAGGGCCCATTCCTCCTGACTGTATATCACTGTACCGCCACCTCTGGAGGGTCTGTCCTGCCAGTGGAACAGGACATACCCAGGGATGGTGATGGAAGAGTCTGGGACATTGGCTGAAAGGTATGATTCTGTGAGTATGGCTATTTCAGGCTGTTGCTTGACTAGTCTGTGGGACAGCTCTCCCAATTCTGGCACAAGTCCCTAGACATTAGTGAGGAGGCCTATGCAGGGTCGACTGGGCTTGGTTTGCCTTTGTCATGTCCGGTGCCAAGTGGTCCGATGCCGGGTGGTCTGTCCAGTTTTATTCTTATTGTGACTTTCTGTAGCGAGATTGTACAACTCCCACTCTGACCTCTCTGACTTTGGCCTTCAACACTGTTCTAATGAAGTTCAATGCAAGCTCGGGGAACAACACCTTTTGTTTCCATTCGTGCTTTGCAGCCTTCTCACATTTAATAACTTGAGACCTTAAGATAGCTCCCACTTCTCTTCAGCTGGAGGGGCTGCCAATGTTTCGGGGCGGGCGGGGGGGGGGGGGGTGGTGGGTGGGGGGAAGTGGGAACAACAGGTTGGCGTTTGGGGTGGGCACCCTTTGTCTGAACATCGTGCGTCAACCTGCTTTTTATTTCTCTCAGGCTCCTGGGCTGGTGGAGCCTGCTACGCTTTGTCAGTTTTCCGATCTTTCAGTTCTACTTGCCTTACTTCCCAACACCTCAGCTATTCACATGTTCCCTGTATCTTGAAAAATGTCTTTAATTTCTGTCATTATGCCACCCCCTGTTATCTCATGTTACTATCACTTCAGCCATTTGACCATCTCCTGTTTTCCACTTAAGCATTATAGGATGTGCATTTTTTCCCCTTCCCTTTGTTTTGTTCCCTTTGTAATATCTTCCAGTTCTGATGAATTCCCACCTGAAATGTCAACTTGACTGTTCTCTCCACAGATGTTCCTCGACCGTCTGAATGTTTCCAGCACATTTTTTTAAAGGTGTCTGGCCATCCAACTTGGATCTAATGAGGGATAGACATAACAGGTAGAGCGAACCCCACCCTAGCACTTCGCCATCAAACCCCAGCAGGTTATATATTTTCTCCTTCACAAAGGCAAGAGAAAGCTCTTCCTTAATGCAGTCACAGAAAACATTTTTAATTTGTCCTCAGAATTTGGGTGCTGTTGCCAAGGCTGCATTTATTGCCTATTCCTAGTTGGCCTGAGAAGATGGTGGTGGGCCTAATCCTGGAATCACTCCAATCCATGTGGTGATGTTACTCTCACAATGGTGCTAGTTGTGTGGCTTGGAGGGAAGCTTGGAGGTGATGGCGTTCCCACGCTATTGCTGTTTTTGTCCTTTTTGGTGGGAGAGATCACAGGGCTGGGAGATGCTTTCTAAATAACTGATGAGTTGCTGCAGTGCATTGTGTAGATCGTACATGCTGTTGCCACAGTGCACTAGTGGTGGAGGGGGTAGATATTGAGTCCAGTGGCGCCAGTCAGGGCTATGCTTTGTCCTGAATGGTGTTGAGCTTCTTAAACATTGTTGCAGCCACACTTATCCAGGCGAGTAATGAGTAATCCATCATACTCCCAACTTCAGCCTTGTAGATTTGAGACATTGAGGGGTCAGAAGGTGGGCCACTTGTTGCGGAATCCCCAGGCTTTGCCCTGCTATCTGGTGAATGGTGACCTCCCTTGGTGTCGATGTTGGGGGACCCAGCAATAGTCAGGGGGAGGTGGTTGGGTCTTGTCAGAGATGGCCATTTCCAGGCAATTATGTGGCAGGAATGTTACCTGGCACTTGTCAGCTCAAGCCTGCTGTTACTGTGGGCACCTAGTTCCCAGTGGACGTGGGTCTGTAAGCCAAATCTGCCCCTAACTGGTAATCTTACTCAGGGAGGCCACCAGGTGGCTTGTGCGGGATTAGAAAATGCCGTACTGGTGAAGTAGGGTGTGCTCTTCTGAGGTTGGGCTCTGATAGAGTGAGCCTGAGCTGATCTGGGAGTGGTTGGTGTTGACACCGTGTGCCCAAAATGGTTTGTCATTCCCCAGAATTAATATCCTTCCCCAACCCCATAATGAACACCAAAATTCACATTCAAAAAAGTAGTTCATCCCAGACATATCCTGGAAATGATTGATACTGACACTGAAATAGAAAGGTTACACAGCGATAACATGAGCACAAAAAATCATTCACAAAAAGCCCTCAATTGTACAAGCCAGGAAAAATATAAAGGATATAGGAAAGCCACAAAAAGGAAGATTAGGAATGCTAAGAGATGGTACGGCAAAAATTAATAAAAACATGAAGGGTAACTAAAGGACTTTTTATAAGCATGTTAGTAGTAAGAAGATTGTCAAGGTAGGGGTACAGCTGTTAAGAGATGAAAGAAGCAAGCTTTCAGTAGAGATTGAGGGGATGGCAGCGATACTAAATAAGTAGTACTTTGCCTCAGTTTACACAGAGGAGGTGGATATTGGGGTTGTACAGCCACCAGAGGTAGGTGTAAAACAATCAGTGAAGGTTACTATTCAAAAAAAGGGATTGTTCTAAAGAAGTCACTCAAACCTAAGGTAGATGAAGCATTAGTACCTGATATTTGACATCCAGTAATCCTGAGGGAAGTTAAGGAAGAAACAGCAGAGATTACAACTATACTTTTCAAAACTCTGTTGAAAGGAGAATTGTGTCAGAGGACTGAAGGATGGCAAACGTAACTCCCTCTTCAAAAAAAAGACAGGGATAAGATAGGAAATTATAGGGTGCTTTGTATTACTTCAGTTATTGATAAACTGTGAGGGGGAGAATCTATGCAGAGTTTTCTCAATCTCCTGTCGTAACTTGAGAGATTATATGACTGGTGTTCCACAGTGGGATGTGTTGGGGCCACTCATAGTCACTAGGAGCAGGAGTAGACCATTCAGCCCCTTGAGCCTGTCCCACCATTCAAATAGATCATGGCTGATCTGTACCGCAACTCCATTTACCCGCCGTAGCTCCATATTGCTTGATACCCTGACCTAACAAACATATAAATATTAAGCACATAAATGGTCTGGATTTAGGAATTGAGGGAACAGTATCAAAATTTGCTCATTATACCAAATGGGGTGGCGGGGTGGGGTGGATAGTTACAGTAAATTGTGCAGAGGTTTGTGAGAAACTGTGGAAGATATATAGGCTAGCAGGATGGGCAGAAAGGTGATCAATGCAGTTCAATATAGAAAATGTCAAATAGTACATGTTGGAAGTAAGGATAAGGAAGGAAATATGCCTCAAATTGTAAGATTTTCAATGGAGTAGAGGGGCAGAGGGGCCTTGATTTGCACAGGTCACTAGTACATAAAGTCATAAAAAGGCAAATGGAATTCTTGGTTTTATATCTAGAGACAAAGAACACAAAAACAAGAAGGTAAAGTTGAACTTGTACATAACCTTAGACTGAAGTTGAAGTATTGTGTAGTTTTGGGCACCCCATTATAACTTGCTCAGTTGTACAATATACTAGATTAGAGACTTGAGTGTGGATGGATTCCTTTCTGAGACAGATGTTGTGGTAGATCAGAGAATGGCTTCACTCTTTTGATAAATTCACTATGGAGGGAATGTGTCTGTGACTGAATCCTCAATTACTCCCTTGCTGGCCAGTTCAGAGCCTTAGATCAATGGTTGAAATCATTGGAGCTATTGTGGGCCACACTTAGGGCCACTCTAACCTACTGGAGCAGCTTATTTGAACGCAAGAAACCATGGAACAGGCGTTGGCACAGTTGAGCTGGAATCCTCCTGGATAAGTTGTAAGGTATGTGTGGTGTTATTCAAACTTGCCTGCTGTTCTTTGGAGACAAGTCCCATTTTTGACTCCATCAACACAAGAACCATCGCGTCCTGTGGAGTATTTAAACATCTCAGGCTGCACCCTTTATTTGATGGAGGAGAGGATGCCTGAGTTCACAACTCCCCCATCCCCAACAAGCTCTAGGCTGTGGGAAGAAAGCAACTTGTGTCCAGGAAGGATTGTCAACGCATTCTCAGCAGTGGCTGTTTAGCTAGAGGAATGTTAGAGGTAAGACTGCTGCAATCTAACTGAATCTGTCCCTGTGCAACTGATCTATCTTGAACTGTAGAGATGGAGTGTGTCTCAGGTCCACATGGTGACCCCTGACTGCTAGTTAGCTCCATTCATCAGAGGACACTGAGAACCAAACTGACAAGTATTAAAAGGAAGGGACACTATGACTAGTACTCATGGGTGAACTGCACACAGCCTCCTGACTCAGTCTCAGGCAGGCCTGGACCCTGACTCCTAGACAGGCTTTGATACCTTTGTCGTGCAGGTAGGCCTTGAACTCCATCCTCCAAGCTGTCCCTGGAATTTGACCCCCAAGCAGCCCAGGACGTAACCTCTGAGAAGGATCAGACTCCAATCTCCAGGCACACCCTAACGTTTACTCCAAGGTTGGCCCTATTTTACGATCTCTTGGCAGACCTCAACTGTGATCTCCCAGGCAGGCTCAATTTCTTTAACCTCCATGCAAGAGGTGCATCTCTGATTTCTACAGTAGCCTAAAGCTTCAGGCAGGTCCTGAATCCCTGACCTGTAGGCAGACCCTCTCTCCATTTTCCAGACAAGCTCCAAACTCTGACCACCAAAGTGGTGCTGAAAGCTCTGATCGTCAGCCAGGATCTGGACTTGGACCTGCCAGCAGGCTTGAATCACTACTTTCTGACAGGCTGAAGCTGAGCCTGCATATACAAAGCATTTGTGACTTCTCCATGCCCATGAACCATTAATGTTGTACTGTAACTGCTGTCTTTATCTGCTCACATGCATCTACATTACAACAGTGACTACACTTCAAAAGTATTTCATTGAGTGTAAAGTGCGTTGGGATGTCCTGAGGTTGTGAAAGGCGCTATGTAAATGCAAGTTTTCTTTTCTATCACCTGTTGGTTCAGATCGAAGCATCTCTATGTACCTCTTGCCTGTCCTGCATTGTGCCCCTATTCATCTCCTGTCCATTCTCTTCCCGGTTTCTGACTTCTCTCCCTGGCACAAAGCACCATGCTTAAGTCAATTCCCAACCCCATCCATCTCTACTCCCCTGTTGAACTCCTAACCTGATGCTGTTCCAGACACTTGTCTTTTTTCTTATTTGTTCTCAGGATGTGGGTAATGCTGGCAATTCATAATTTATTGCCCATCGTTCGTTGCCTGACAAGATGCTATTGATTCTTTAATAATTTTTCTTATTAGGGATGGGCAATAAATGCCGGCCTCGCCAGCAACGCCCACATTCCATGAACGAATAAAAAAAAAATTGCGTTTGTAGAAGTTATAACACGAAACAGGTCAGTCAGCCTAACCAGTGCGTGTCGCTATCCTCCACATGACTAAACAGTCCTAATTACATTTACCTACCCTGTTCTCATATCCCTTTATCACATTTTTCTTCATCCACCTAGCCAATCTAATCTTGAATGTTGACATAGTTTCCACCTCAAGCACTAACCCTGGAAATGAATTCCACAGCATCACAACTCTCTGTGTGAAGAAGTTTCTCTTGCTCTCTGTTCTACATCTCTTACATGCAATGTTGTATCTATATCCTCCTCGTTCAAGACCCCGCAACTACTGGGAACAGTTTTCCAGGTGGAAATCAGGGGCAAAAATGGTCCAATTTGCGGGGCTACGTCCCGTGCCCCAAAATGCCTGAAATATATCCGTTGCCATATTGGCCCCGGACAATACTCAGGTGTCCTGGGTGGCCGTCTTAAACAGGCGTTAGGTCCATTGAATATGTCAATGATGGACCTAATGCATGTTTAACCCCTTCCAGAAATTGGGCTCTATTCAAGTTTTACAGCATTTGCTGTGACCTAATTGGCAGCCGCCAACAAACCGGTAAGTTTTTTTTTCTAATTCTATCTTCATGTGGAGCCAGGAAAAGTAGGAGAGCTCCTCCCGGCTCTACGGCACTCCTGAGGGCCGCTGTTGGTCCATGCTAGCCCCCCTCCTCTTTTTCTCCCCTCCAGCCCCTCCCCACGACCCACCTGAGGGTCGCTGTTGGTCCATGCTAGCCCCCCTCCTCTTCTTCTCCCCTCCAACCCCTCCCCACGATCCACCTGAGGGCCGGTGTCGTCGAGGGAGTTGGCCCAAATTGGAGATATTCAAATCGGCGAGCTGCCTCTGAATACACGACTGGCTCCAGTGGCTCGCCGGTAATATTGAAATTAGGCCCAAGGCGCTTTAGGTACATGTTGCAGTTGGGCACTAACAAATCTCTCTCCCCCTACCTCGTGATAAAACCTGGACTTCCATTCGCTTTTTTTACAGCCGTATCACCTGAGATGCTGCCTTTAATGTCCTGTGAACCTGTACTCTCAAATCCCTCTGCTCCTCCACAGCAATGAGGCTCCTTTCGTTCAGAATATAATTACTGCTGTTATTTTTTAAATCAAAATGTATCACCTCACATTTAGTAACATTAAATTCCATCTGACAATTTTTAAGCCCATTCCCCCATCTTATCAATATCCCTTTACAGCTTCCTTTGGTCTTCTAAAGAATTAACTAGGTCTCCTACTACCGCCAAATTTCACACCACTCGCACTAGGCCTATATCCAAATCATTGTTATACAGTGAACAGAATTGGCCCCAGAACTGAACCCTGTGGGACACCATGACCCACTTCTAACGACTCTGAAAAACTGCCCTTAACTCCTACTCTGTTTTCTCCCTTCTGACCAAGTTTTAGCATTAGGGTCTCGGAACGTGGGAATGGAGGGCACTGATATTATGTAGGGAATTCCAGGATATTGACTGAGCAATATCATGTCAGCCTTGACTCAGTGGTAGCACTCTTGCCTCTGAGTCAGAAGATTGTGGGTTCATATCCCATTCCAAACACTTGAGCACATAATCTAGGCTGGCACTCCAGTGCAGTACTGAGGGAGTGTTGCACTGTCAGTCTTTTGGTGCCGTCTTTTGGATGAGACCAACGCCCCATGCAGCCTCTCAGGTTGATGTAAAAGATCCCATGGCACTATTCGAAGAAGAGCCTCGGAGTTCTTTAAATGGCCAACATTTATCCCTCAATCAACATTACTAAAACAGATGATCTAGCAGTTTATTTCATTGCTGTTTGTGGGAGCTCGTTGTGTGCAAATTGGCTGCAGCGTTTCCTATAATACAACAGTGATTACACTTCAAAAATACTTCATTGGCTGTGAAGCATTTTGGGACATCATGAAAGGTGCTACAATAATGCAAGTCAGTCTTTCTTTCTTTCAGAAACAGATGTTAATGTTCAAGTCAGGTGTTTTTGGAGAGGAACATGGGGGTGATGGTGTTCCCACAATATTGCTGCTCGTGTCCCATGACAGGCTCATGGCTTCTCTCTTCTATAACCCGAGTACCCTATGCTATCCCCATCATAGGACATGTTGGGTTCTCTTCCCATGCTTAATCTGTGCATTCCACTCTACAAACTCTTTTCCATCCCCTCTCCACTGCTTACCTCCCCTAGATACTCCACTGAGGCTGCCTCACCTGGATAAACATTCCATTAGATCCTCAGCTGAACCTTCATGGAGAAGGTGCAACACTCATCTCTAGCTCACACCCATAATTCTGCATTTCCTCTATGTTCGAACATATCACTCTCCACTACCCTTCCCATCTCTCCTTCAAGAGATTTCCCATCCTCATGGCTCCCTGGTATTTAGGGTACCAAAATCGTCTTTCGCCCATCCTCAAAACAGTCTTGGCACCAAATGGCTCCTCATTCTCAGTGACTCCAACTTCCATTGGAATTTACCCTAAGTCATTTCCAAAAATCCACCCTCCTTGTCTCCCTCAGCCTCAGCCTTTGTTTGCTATTTTAATGAAGGCATTAACCTGCTTCAAATTGCTTAACATAAATAGCTAATACCTTAAGTTTCAGCCTTGGCTCAGTGTTAGCACTCTTGCCTTCAAGTCAGAAGGTTGTGGGTTCAAGCCTCACTCACAGGACTTTAGCACATAATCTAGGCTGATGCTTCAGTGAGGTGCTGAAGGAGTGATGCATTGTTAGAGGTGCCATTTTTCAGATGAGATTTAAACTGCCTGCTCAGGTGGATGTAAAAGATCTCATGGGTACTATCTGAAGAAGAGCAAGGGAGTTATTCTTTTATTCTGGCCAACATTTATCCCTCAAATAACACCACCAAAATCAGATTAAAGTGTCATCTGCTGTTTGTAGGACCTCTCTGTGCATAAATTGGTTGTCTCATCAGCCCGACCAACAGCAGTGACTACACTTCAAAAGTAATTAATGGGCTGTGAAACATTTTGGGATTTCCTGAAGATGTGTAAGCTTTTTTCTCTTTCCGTTAAAATTGCAGATAAAGGCTGAATTTTATATGAACCCCTTAAATGTTTGAATACTAATGTCACACCGTGTCATTTCAAAACCTTTTCTTTATTCAGTGATGAGTGCTTCTTGTGGAGCATTACAGGATTAAAAAATTCTGTTCAATTACTCTACAGCAGGAAATGTCAATAGACAATCAATTAAACCCTTCCATCCACTAATACTTCTTTTCAAAAGTTCTAACACCTTCATCCGGAACAGCAAATCCCTCTTTACAAAGATTTGCAAAAATTGCCTATTTCCTTGCCTGCAAACAAGAAAATATTACCAGTAGGCATCTTGTCACCTACCCGTGGACCCTCAGATTTCTCCCAATTTATTACTATGGATATAAATACAAAATAAGTTGAGGAAAAGTACTGTTTTAGGGGGGGACATTGCAATTGTGCAAAAATATTTTAGACTGGAAATTCTCACAGTGTGTCAAGAAGAAATTGAGTCTGTGGGGAAGAGGGAAGATTATGTAAAAAGTTAAAAAATAAAAGATTGAATATTGTGCTCAGAATCTCCGAGGTAGGGGCAGATTTCCTACCTAGGTGCAGAATTTTTACTTTCAGGTCTTGAGCTGGCTGTTCTAATATTGTTGCAATCGCACTCCCCAACAAGACTAGCTCACTGATTGACCCAGATTCCTTTTAAGCAGGACAGAAAATTCTAGTTTATTGAGATTCTGTGATGTACTCGGTGTTTTCCGCTCGACTGCTCTGCTCCCCGATGCCCATCTTCCGTCTTCCACTCAGAAACACTTGACTATTCTTTGATCTGCTCTCCTGGGGGACAAGCTGTCCGACAAATGTTCAGACACGGGACGTGGCAGGTTCTGGGGATAAAGGAATTACTTCAGTTTACGAAGCACCAGAGGCAAGTCCCTTCCTTAAGGATTTCAGTACTGAATTCGAATTAGGCACCGGTGACAACTTTAAAAGGCTGACGATTTTCTGGCTTGCAAGGCTGAAATCCAGGGGTGGGCTTTTTTTTCAAAATGTGTTTCTGGTGCTGAGGAAGAAGCCAGTCACTAAATAATAACCCTGTGGAAAATGTGAGCCCAAGGATTTGGGGGATATATAGAAGCTCTCTCTCTATATATACTGCTGCAACTGGAGGGGTTGGAGGGACTGAAAAGGAACAAACATTGACTGTGGAGAACAGCTGCCCATAGCTGGACGGTGGAGATTTGAGGATGGTGAACACTCTGGAGTTTTGCTTGATTATCTTTGGGAATCAGGGTGTATTTATGCAGAACTATCTCTCAGGAGATTAAGTGAGTCTATAATGGGGTGATTTTACATGGTCTGTGGAAGGAATGGGCTTCATGGACCAAATGGCCTTTTCTCATTCTGTTTGCGTTAAAGTTTCAGGAGCATGAACTTTATATAAAACTAATCTTTACTTCTTATAAAATAAAAACCAGTTGTTGTATTGGAGCAGAACAAGCAGGTATGGTACACTGTGCCATTACATTTTTACCCTCATGCTCTTTCACGCTGGAAATTATTCATATACAGGATAATATTATACAGATGCCATTGTTATAGAAATAGGTTAGGCTGATAATACTTCTAATTATGGTCTTGAGGATTTGTGTCTTGCCTCATCTTTACAGATGGCCCCTGGCAAACGTAGTTCGCTGTGTGCCTCTGGGTTTTCATTAGTCGCTCATTTGGTTGTGTGGGTGTTGTGTTTTGGGTTGTATCTCCTCCTTCTCTGGCTATCAATCAAGAAGAAAGCAAAAAGAATGTATCAGCGGGAAGGCATTCTGAGCAAAAGCTGAAAGGACATAGCTACTCTCCAATACAAGGATTAAAATCAAATGTTTATGTAAAAAATTGTGGGTGCTGACCCCTTTTCTCACTTTGTGGTACAGAATGTTGGAGCATTCCAGAGAATGGCCCTCTAGCAGGACACTGCTTAGGATTATTACATAGAATTTACAGCACAGAGACAGGCCATTCGGCTCAATTGGTCAATGCCAGTGTTTATGCTGCACAAGAGTATTTCATATAACCCTATCACATGTCCTTCTATTCCTTTCTCCCTCATGTACTTATCTAGCTTCCCCTTAAATGCATCTATGCTATTTGTCTCAACTACTCCATATGGTAGCAAGTTCCACATTCTAACCACTCTCTGGGTAAAGAAGTTTCTCCTGAATTCCTTATTTGATTTATGAGTGACTATCTTATGGTTATGACCTCTAGTTTTGGACTCCCCCACAAGTGGAAACATCTTCTCTACATCTACCATATCAAACCCCTTCATAATTTTAAAGACCCCTATCAGGTCATCCCTCAGCCTTCTCTTTTCTAGAGAAAAGAGCCCCAACCTGTACAGCCTTTCCTGATAGGTATAACCTCTCAGTTCTGCTATCGTCCTTGTAAATCTTTTTTGCACCTTCTCCAGTGCCTCTATATCCATTTTGTAATATGGATAATGTGCACAGTACTCGATGTGTGGTCTAACTAAGGCTCTATACAAGTTCAACATAAACTTCTCTGCTTTTCAATTCTACTCCTCTAGAAATGAACCTCTGAGCTGTGTTTGCATTTTTTGTGGCCTTGTTAATTTGCATTGCTACTTTTAATGATTTGTGAATTTGCATCTCTAGGAACAGGAGTAAGTCATTCAGCCCCTCAAACCTGTTCCGCAGTTCAATTAGATCATGGTTGATCTGTATCTAAACTCCATTAACCCTTAATACTCTTGCTAACAAAATCTATCAATCTCAGTTTTGAAATTTTCAATTGACCTAGCCTCAACAGCTTTTTGGGGAAGAGAGTTCCAGATTTCCACTACCTGTTGCAAAAAGAAGTGCTTCCTGACATCACCTCTGAACGGCCTAGCTCTAATTTTATGGTTATGCCCCCTTGTTTTGGACTCCCCCTCCAGAGGAAATAGTTTCTCTCTATCTAACCTATCCAATCCTTTAATCGTCTTAAACACCTCAATTAGATCACCCCTTAATTTTTCTATATTCAAGAGAATGCAAGCATGGTCTATGCAACCTGTCCTTATAATTTAACCCTTTTAGCCCCGGTATCATTCTGGTGAATCTGCGCTGTACCCCCTCCAAAGCCAATGTATCCTTCCAGAGATGCGCTGCCCAAAACTGACGCAGTACTCTAAATGAGGTCTAACCAGATCTTTATATAACTGTAATAGTTATATAACAAAGGATCCCTTTGCTCTTCTACCCTGCTTAGGCTCTTATTTTCCAAGCAGTGTGTGGCCTCCTTATTCCTCCCACCAAAATGCACTGCCTCACATTTATCTAGGCAGCGGGTAATGTTTGGCCCCTACTTGGAATTATCTGTGGCATCATAGATGAAATTGGCAATTCAGTGTATGGGATGTTACAGACGAGAACCCATATCCCACCTCTCCATGGTGCACTGGATTGGGGAACTACAGGAGGAGGTTTCTATGTATCTAACCCAATATATACCTGACCTGGCAGATGTTGATGGTGCAGTCTAGGTACAGTATTATCCTGTATCTATAACCTCTGCTCTGAATATACCATTATATTTACATATCAATTTAATGGTTTACTCAGATATAAATATTTAATTTCCCCTTCCATAGCTACACTTTGAGCAGCACATGATTAACATCAAATTTAAAAGAAGAAAATCCTATACATGATACACTGTACATTAGCGTTGTGCTAGCACTTGTTATAGCCTGAACCGACTCTGCATAGTTGTTCTCATGAGGATTTATGTAACATTGTTATTGATGATAGACAGAGAATGCTGTAGACAATGTTGGTTAGCACCAAATGCAAGTAATGCAAGTGAAACCCAAACAGGCTGGATAGGAAACTATTACAGATAGTGATCAATGTCGCCTTCTCGAACCTGAGGATGCCCCGGTGTCTAAATGCAACTACCATGTTCTTTCCCCACACCTAGTTTTCTCCCCTTTTTACCTGAAGACACTGATTCATGCTGTCCTCAGTACATCATCTGAGGGGCATGGATAGTGAGTGTTGATGACAAACTATTCAACTGCATGGGGCATCACAGTTGGCACCAATTCTGCCCTGAACTGAGCCTAGAGATTACTTTTCGTGACTATAAGTGGTCGAACCCTTACTGCATTTGTGTAACATTCCTTTTCCCATTATTTTGAAAGAGATATTAACCAATTGATAATAAATGGCTTAAGGTCTCCATTAAAATATTGGGCAGAAGAATGTCATGCGAATGTGTTAAGTGTTCATATGCTAATACTGCCAATGGTAATTTCTAGGCTCCAATGTCCACACACTTTGCCTACATTATATAAGAAACATTTTGAGATTATTCTGAAAGACATCGTAATATACTATGGGGGGATTTCTGCTGATCCACTGTTGTAACTTAAAACTCTAGAGAGACGTGTAAATGGCCATTTTTAGTCAATTGTGCCATTTCTCTGAGGGTTTCAAAGATCAACCGGCAGAAAAACGATGTAGAAATTCCAGGTGTACATATAAATACTAATCTTTCTTTGTTTCCTTTCGTCCTCTCTTTCTCACATATGCATTTTCCAGCATAGCACGGGTGGGCATCCTGTTGCAAATTTGCATTTCCACTTTACCGTTAGTGATTCTATTTTACCTTTTGGTAATTTCTCCAGGGGTTCTGCTGATCTTCTGCTGAAGTTACAGCGGGAGATCAGGATAACCCCCTGAGGAAATTCAGGGCCACAATCATTTGTGTGATGAGGAAGTTAATTCTTCATATTGCTAAGTGATTAATTTAGAAAACAGACCTTAGACTTGACCAGATGCAACAAAGGGTCCTAATAGCGCAGAAAGGAGGAGGTATTGAGCAATTGGTTTTGCGGAGAAATAATAGGCTGATTGTGAAGTCAGAATATATATTGCAATCGAAGAAGGAACGAGATGGTAAAGTAATTTTAGTATGATGTAGCAATATTCAGAGAAAGAGAGAAGAGATTGGCTATTGGAACCTGTGTGTGGAGAAACATTTCTTGGATAGGCTATTGAAGTAAATGGGCCCAAAAATCAGCAGGCTGCAATCCTGGCAATAGTGCTGGAATCTTAACCATCGGTGCCCAGTCATCTTGACCCATCCAGAGTATGCAGGGTCTGTGGGAGGGCGTCTGATCTACATGGGGCTAGTGGCTGCCTGCATCACTACCAGCCCACCTCAAGCACCCACCAGCCCCACGCTGTCAGAAACTCTGGCTCCTGACAGTGCCGCCCCCAAAATGAAAGTTGCTTTCATTCCTTTGGGAGCAGTGAGGGGGGGTGCTGATACAAAATCTTTTAAACAATAGATTTTCCTCCAATTTTGGGAGTCCAGGGTGCTTCCCTGCCTGGACCACCTCCCACTTGCACCCTTCTGGAGTCTGCTACATCTCATCTCATCGGCCATACCTGCCTCCAGACTCCCGACATGTGTCAGGTCCCATATGGGCCATGGATGCGGAGACTCCCAGCATAGGGAATCCCATCTGCTCCCCTTCCATATCAGTAGCCTTGTGAGGAGTGTATGGAGGCTCCGCCTCTTACAAAGCCAACCAGGAAATCACAGCAAAGGCCAGAACCTGGTGTATCAGAGTCACGGCATTTTTCAAAGCTGTTCCACTGGTCTCCTGCCAGAATTGTGGCGGTCAACCTCCAGAATGACCAAGAAAATACGGCCCCAATAAGTTTAGGATAGCAGTGAATGTAATCACTGTTTGAGACAGAGAATGATGGAATGGATACCTGTAATAAGGGATTGATTGTGAGCTGGCAATGTAGGTCAGAAATAGACATTTTTTTGGAAAACAAGAAGAAGATGCAGTGAAAGTAATGCTGGGAAGGGCATCTGATGGTGGAAATGCAAATGGAACTTTTTATTAGTGGGAGGCTGATGATAGATAAAAGATTAAAAGGTGAATAGACAGTGTGATGACTTGTTACTGATTAATGATGTTCTTTCTCTGAGCAGAGATGGTATACACCAGATATCTAACATTGGGATGGTGGAAGTAGCTGTTTGTAAATAAAGGTTTCAGTGAAAATGGCATGATGCCTGTGTTTGGGGGCAGGCCCTGGTGTCTGATCAGGTGTAAGGCTAGCTGCATGCCTCAACAGACTCAAGGGGAGAGTTCCAGATTTCTATTATCCTTTGTGTGAAAAAGTGCTTCCTAATTTTCACTCCTAAAAGGCTTAGCTCTAATTTTAAGAATAGGTAGGTACCCTTGTTCTGGATTCCCCCACCAGAAGAAATAATTTCACTGTATCTACCCTATCAAATCCCTTAATCATTTTAAATACCTCGATTAGATCACCCCTCAATCTTCTAAACTCAAGGGAATACAAGTCAAGTTTCTGCAAACTGGCTTCATAATATAACCCTTTAAGCCCTGGTATCATTCTGGCAACTCTGTGCTCCAAGGCCAATATATCTTTCCTGAGGTGTGGTGTCCAAAACTGAATGGAATATTCCAGATGGGGTCTGAGCAAGGCTCTGTACAACTGAAGCATCACTTCCCCACTTTTGTATTCCAACCACCTTGAGATAAAGGCCAACATTCCATTAGCCATTTTCATTACTATTTGTATCTGTGAACTAGCTTTTAGTGATTTGTGTACATAGACACCTATATCCATTTTCTCCTCCACAGCTCCTAGTCTCTTACCATTAGCAAATATTCCAATTTGCCTTTCTCAGATCCAAAATGGATGACCTCACACTTCCCCAAATTGAATTCAATCCACCATCGTGTTGCCCACTCACTTAGTCTGTTTATGTCCCTTTGTAATTTCCTGCTTCCATCCACACAAAAAGTGCAGGGGGATACTTAAAAAAGAAATTAGGAGATCAAGGAGGGGCCATGAAATAACACTGGCGAGCAAAATAAAGGAAAATCCTAAGATGTTTTATAAGTATATTAAGGGTAAGAGGATGACTAGGGAAAAAATAGGGCCCATTAGGGACAAAAATGGCAATCTGTGTGTGGAGCCGGCAGATGTAGGAGGGGTTCTAAATGAATTTTTTGCATCTGTTTTCACTATGGAGAAGGACGATGTAGACATAGAAATACGGCAGGGGGACTGTGATATACTCGAACATATTAACATCGAGCGGGAGGAGGTATTGGCGGTTTTAGCAGGCCTAAAAATGGATAAATCCCCAGGCCCGGACGAAATGTATCCCAGGCTACTGTGTGAGGCAAAGGAGGAGATTGCGGGGGCTCTGACACATATATTCAGAACCTCTCTGGCCACAGGGGATGTGCCAGAGGACTGGAGAACCGCTAATGTAGTACCATTATTTAAGAAGGGGAGTAGGGAAAAACCAGGGAACTACAGGCCAGTGAGCCTAACATCAGTGGTAGGAAAATTATTGGAAAAAATTCTGAAGGACAAAATTAGTCTCCACTTGGAGAAGCAAGGATTAATCAGGGATAGTCAACATGGCTTTGTCAAGGGAAGATCATGTCTGACTAATTTGATTGAATTTTTTGAGGGGGTGACTAGGCGTGTGGATGAGGGTAACGCAGTGGATGTGGTATACATGGATTTCAGTAAGGCCTTCGATAAAGTCCCCCACAGGAGACTGGTCAAGAAGGTACGAGCCCATGGAATCCAGGGTGCCTTGGCACTTTGGATACAAAACTGGCTTAGTGGCAGAAGGCAGAGGGTGATGGTCGAAGGTTGTTTTTGTGACTGGAAGCCTGTGGCCAGTGGGGTACCACAGGGATCGGTGCTGGGTCCCTTGCTGTTTGTGGTCTACATTAATGACTTGGATATGAATGTAAAAGGTATGATCAGTAAGTTCGCTGATGATACAAAAATTGGTAGGGTGGTAAATAGCGAGGAGGATAGCCTCAGTCTGCAGGACGATATAGATGGGTTGGTCAGATGGGCGGAACAGTGGCAAATGGAATTTAACCCGGAAAAGTGCGAGGTGATGCACTTTGGAGGGACTAACAAGGCAAGGGAATACACAATGAACGGGAGGACCCTAGGCAAGACAGAGGGTCAGAGGGATCTTGGTGTGCAAGTTCACAGATCCCTGAAGGCGGTGGAACAGGTAGATAAGGTGGTAAAGAAGGCATATGGGATACTTGCCTTTATTAGCCGAGGCATAGAATATAAGAGCAAGGAGGTTATGATGGAGCTGTATAAAACACTGGTTAGGCCACAGCTGGAGTACTGTGTGCAGTTCTGGTCGCCACACTACAGGAAGGATGTGATCGCTTTGGAGAGGGTGCAGAGGAGATTCACCAGGATGTTACCAGGGCTGGAGCGCTTCAGCTATGAAGAGAGACTGGGAAGATTGGGTTTGTTTTCCTTGGAGCAGAGGAGGCTAAGGGGGGACATGATTGAGGTGTACAAAATTATGAGGGGCACAGATAGGATGGATACTAAGGAGCTTTTTCCCTTCGTTGAGGGTTCTATAACAAGGGGACATAGATTCAAGGTAAAAGGCGGGAGGTTTAGAGGGGATTTGAGAAAGAACTTTTTCACCCAGAGGGTGGTTGGAGTCTGGAACTCTCTGCCTGAAAGGGTTGTGGAGGCAGGAACCCTCACAACATTCAAGAAGCATTTGGATGAGCACTTGAAATGCCATAGCATACAAGGCTACGGACCAAATGCTGGAATATGGGATTAGAGTAGACAGGGCTTGATGGCCGGCGCGGACACGATGGGCCGAAGGGCCTCTATCCGTGCTGTATAACTCTATGACTCTCTATGACACAACTTAACATATATGGTGAAAAGCTGAGGTCCCAGTATAGAGACTGCAGGACAATGCCAGAAGCTTGGCAATCCTACTTGGAATGATCCTAAGGAATAAAAGTTTAGGTTATGGTGATATTTGCCAGGGGGTGGAGGTTGTCTGCAGGTCAGATTCCAGCAGACTGCAGAACTCTGTCACTGTCCCACTGGTAAATTGGCACCTACAAAGGCAGTTACCTTCAGACATTGCCATGTAGGTGTGCCTGGGTTTGTAGATGTTACGTAGATAACAGTGGGTCGGGCAGTCTGCCCCTGCTGCAAGTAATCATCCTTCACATCTCTCCCTGTGGCACTCTCGCTACTTCAGGGACTTGATTATAAAATCTAGGCTGACACTCCATTGCAGTACTGAGGGAGGTGCTGTCTTTTGGATGAGGCGTTAAATCAAGGCCCAGTCTGCCCTCTCAGGTGGATGTAAATGATCCCATGGCACTATTTCGAAGAAGGGCAGGGGAGTTATCCCGATATCCCGGCCAGTATTTATCCCTCAATCAACATCAATAAAACAGATGATCTGGTCATTATCACATTGCTGTTTGTGGGGCCTTGCTGTGTGCAAATGGCTGCCACGTTTCCTACATTACAACAGTGACTACACTTCAAAAACTACTTCATTGGCTGTAAAGCGCTTTGGGACGACCTGGGGTCATGAATGACGCTATATAAATACAAGTCTTTCTTTTGTTTTCCTTTCATCCTTCAAAATCAAAAAAAGAGAGGGACAATTATATTCCTATAGTCTAATTTGGATTGTAGCAATCATTATTTTGGCATCAAAAATCCAAAATCAGAAATCCAGCTGGCAAAAATTACACTACAAAAAATTCACTTATCAAAATTGCTAGAGTTCAAGCTTTAACAACTACTTCCTCAAAGCCCACAATGTGCCAAGACTTCTTCGCCCATTTTATAAGAGCAAAATGAACACCCAGTGCATACCTCATGAGAAAATCAGGGAATTACGCATATTCTCATTTCAATACACTTTATGTGGATTTCCATATTAAAATGAAAATGTGTACAAGCCTAAAAGGCCAGCTGGAAGATTAAACGCTGTGAATTCAGGTGGAGATCCACCGATGTGTATCTCTGCCTGATTTCCTGACTCTGGCTTGGCTGTTCCGTGCCAGCACGAACGATCCTGGACCTGGAACATTTACCCTCTTTAGTTTTTAAACCATTACTCACTCCCAATTGCAAAGGTTGGACAGGGAGTGGGTAGATACAAATGATGAGAGAGAGAAAAAAACGAAAAAGGAGCAAATACAATTTAGGTTCATTAAATATGATCCTAGAGTACGTTAACTTTCCTTACAAAGAGTTAAATTTTGGAAGGAACTATTGCAAATGTCCCCATACATTAACCTTCTAGATCCTAGACTCTGCCCATGACCGTATGACTTATAAAATCAAAAAGTGCCTGCCAGTGCCTGTCACTCTTGAAGAGAATACTCTAGTGGAAAGTAATGACTCTCTTGGAATCCCATGAATTTCAAACATGGATAATTGGAATTCTTCCAAATGACAAGTGGGATCCAGGATAATTACCCATGCTTCGCAATTACAAGATTTAATGGCTTTTTTTTTCTCAAAATGTTCTAACATCTTATACGAGTAGTAGTTGTTAGATTCTGAAGGGTTAAAACAAAACTTAAAAAAATTCTACAGGTCTGTAATCAAGTTAATTTTGAGATGAGGGGTTGTGAGCAAATGGGATGACTTGAAGAACAATGCAAATAGGCTATTAAACAAAACTGAAGGGAAAGAGATCATTACAGGAGACAACGGAGTTTAAGCCTCTGGCCATAACAAGCATATATAACGATTATATAGAATTATATTAATCAGTTAACACTGATTAGATGTCAGGAGTACAGGATACCAGTGAGATTGTGTAAGATTTAAGTTTTTAGGTGAACAAATTCTGTTTTTTTTCTTTGTATTTTCTAATCTCCGCTTCTGAGGGTGAGGATACAGGCTGCCCTCTGATGCTTGATCCAAGTGGCCGTTCTTTCTGTGTGAGCCTACACTGAGTGTTAACATAATTGTTCAGCCGTGGCGGAGGGGGTAACACAACCATGTGCAATCTTTCCCTCACCATCCACACACACATGCACTTTCCAGCAGGGGCCACTGGATGACAATCAGTAACGTGAACCTTTTAACCATACTTAGCTTGGGAATATTGACACTCTAGCTGAGGTCAATTAATTCATGACAGACCAGTGATCAAAACTAGGACTTTCTCGGTAAATGTGGCTCAGTACCATTGGGTGGTGCATGTCACCACTGAGCTAAAGGTTGGGGGGTGGGGGCTCTAAAGAAGGCTAGTGTTTTTTTTAATTACAGCATCAGTACAGTTGGAGCTCCCCCAGTCACTCAGTAGGTAAGAGCAACGTCTAGTGTTGCACTGACCATAAAAGTCCCAGGTTCAATCTAGTACTGAGTTAGTTGATCTCAGGCAGGACAGTGGTACAATTAACCTCAGTAAAACCTCAGCGATGGCTCCACTACTGATTACCATCCATTGAGTTGCTCTAGAAAGTGCCCGTGTGTGGATGTATGGCAAGGTCAGCTATAACTGCCCATCATGGTTGAATCGCCTGCCCACTGGCGAAGCTCAAATGTGGAAAATGGCACTTTTACTGGAAGGCTGCTCGAGTCTGTCGATTGCATCCTAATCAGAGTCACAATATTCAGGGAGGAGAGAAAAATGGAAAAAAAACAAAAAAACATGGGCGGGGGGAGGGGCATTTTTAACCCCGAAGAACGGGTGGGTGGGGGTCGGTTGGGAGGTAAAAATACTAGTTTTAGCGAATGCGACCATAACCCGGCTCCAACGCGCCCACTACCGGGTTTAACGTGGGCATGCTTGGATACGCGCGTGCAACTCATTCGCGTATGTCGCTTGCCCAATTAGAGCTGGAGGGCATGTCGTTAACGGGGGATTTAACCTCATTGAAATAGTTAAGATATGTTTTTTTATTTTTTAATGTTACTTACCGTTAAATTTAACGCCTCCAGTGCGGGTTTCCTGGGGTTCGTTAATCTCGCCAGGTGAAAGGGGGCGAGAAGAGCCAGATCCATGAGGTGAGTGACTTTATTGCACCATTTGTGGATTCCGGAGGAGCAGGAGTGTTTCATCGAGGCCCAACAAGCTTACCTGCCGCGATCAGACCCCTGTGATCGGCCAACCATCCTCCCGATGGACGACGCCCCCACCCCCGATGGTCAGTCCCCCCCTCCCAACCTCGGATCTTGTGCCGACCTCCGATCCCCCGCCCCGCCGACCTCCGACCCCCCGATCACTTCCCAGCCTGCGATGTTCTCCACGGCACCATCCCACCACCCCCTCCCTACCCATGTCCTCCCAGCATCCTCCATGGCACCACCCCACCCCCCACGTCCCTCCCTCCTTCCTCTCCGATCCCCGGCTTTCCCGCCCAACTGTCAGCCAGCCTGTCAGTCTGGCTGGCTGTCGCGCGCGAAACACGGAAGCAAAAATAACTGCCTTCAATTGAGTTGCGATCACAGATTCCGATGCACTCACTTCACTTCCGGGTTTCCTACGGGAAAATCTACCCACCCGCTCTCTTCCCGTGTCCAGGTCAAAATCAAGCCCATAGAGTGAGAGGCCCAATCTGTGCCTGCTCCTTCCACAGGCTGGTGTATGAAAGGTTGTAGGAAATATTTCACTAAAGTTCACTTTCCTTATATGATACATCTGTACCACAAGGCCAGGTAGTACTTGTAATGTACCTGAACCCAAGACAGTGAAGGGTTTCAACATTGAGCACTTATATCCTGAGGCAATTTTAACAGTAAAGTATAAAAGCACAGTCATAATATAGGTTTGAGATTAGCAACTGCTCAAAGTAACTCAGAGCTGGCAGAGAATAAGACATACTCCCAGCTCCACAACAGTTAGGGGGAGTTCTGCACTTGTGAGTGCTGTGGGATAGTTGGCTCTATGCTAACATTATAAAGATTAAAAATGAAGTTTAAACAGTTCCCAAGTGATTCAATATACTGACAAGGAACTTTTTGAAATTTGCTTTGCCCTAGTTAAATTTATCCAGCAGTCAGTCTGAAACTAAAGTTGTATGAAACCATCTACTGGAGACAATCTCATTCCACCTGCTGAAATCAGAATTGGACAACTTGGTCTCACATCTGAGTTATACCACATATTTTGCACCAATGAAACCACTTTGCATCAATGCAAAACGTGCACCTCACTGATGTGACTCTGGTAACTTTCCCATTAAGCGCAGGGATTTCGTACAGAGATTCTGTACTGCTCTTCCACTACAGACTCAGATCAGAATCTGTAGAATGTAATGTGTAGCCAGGAGACTCGAGTTACATTATCGGGTGAGCTTTGCTGTGGGTTGCGCTTCGATCAATGACAAGATAACTGTGTGTGTGTGTGTGTGTGTGTGTGTGTGTGTGTGTCCAACCATGTATATGCAGAGCTGTGCTCCCCAGTGGTTACTAATGTTAGAAGAAATGTGCTAAGAGTGCTGGCTCATGATTCAAAATAAGTTCCCAGGAGTCCAGTGCATCTTTTGGGTATTTTTAAAATATGGTTCTGCCCGGTTGAGTTATAATGCAACCTATCCTATTCCTCGGGGCTCCACAAAAATATAAGCCAGAAACTTTTCTGACCTGTTTTTTCTCCCCCACCTAGGTCCACCCTAAGTGCTCCAGCTCAGCCCTGCTTGCTTTCTCCCTCTCACCAAGGACTCGAGTGCTCCAACTTACTCCACTTCACCTTTGAGACTCCTCCCCTCCCCCCCCAACCTTTCACTGAGGTTCAAATCTCGCTCTGTTCCCTCCTTCCTGTGCAGTAGTGTTATGACCAGTACCAGTCCCATAGCTCCAAGCCTCATTCTCAGCAACCTCCATGGCTTCATGCCTCCTTTCACCATTTTATTGGTTCCATGCCTCAACCACCAAATAGAAGGCACAAGTGGGTGATGCTGCAGACAAAGGGGTCAGCGTTAAGGGCAAGGACAACTTTGCTGAACTTTGACACTGGCAAATCAGCCGACCTCGTGAGTGCTGCTCCTCATACTTGCAAAAATTAAAGCGGAGAAACAACAGGATCGGAAATAACTCATAAAATAAATGCGTCAATCTGCTGCTCCTAAACTTGACTGAGCTTGTGTGCCCGCATAAACCTTACAATACCTCTGACATCAAATGGTTGTAACACTTCCTTGACCCTCGAACACAAAGAAGCCAGCCTCACAAATGCCTCTCCATGTGCCCCTTCTACCATCGGCGCTCTTGCTCCACCTGCTTAAGATCCCAGGTTCCATTCCACTCATTCCCAATCTTGGGCAGCCCATACTGCTCCACTCTTACATCTTGTGGTCAACTGCCCAGAACTGTGCCCAAATCTTTTTCTTCCCAAGGTGTTGCAGCACTTCCTGGATGTAACAGTTCCAATCAGGACGGCAACTCCAGATCCACTGTGATATCAATATGAAAACTACTCAGTCTGGGGTGCAAGTCTGTATGTCCAAGCCAGACCCAGGCTCCCCCGGGCTAGAGCTTGGTGCCCATTGCTCCTTCCTGGCCTGAACCCCCACCCATTATGTTACAACACCTCATCCCCCACTGAATGAAACTTCAGCCTCTCCCTACCTGGCCCAGAAGGCAACTTCTGACCAAATGAATTTTGGCTCTTGTCTTGCTGCATTCTCTGGCCTTTAAAAAATGTAAAATATATAAAATTTAGTAAAGCAATATGTATGAGATGTACAAACACATAATTGGAAACATGCAGAAGGTTAATGAGAACACTTGGAAGGACAGGTTTGGTTGACAAAGACACAGAGAAGGACAAAGTTAATAGTGAGAGAAAAGTGTATGAGAGCCATGCAGAGGAAGATAAAAAAGCATACAGAAAAAAAACAAAACAACAGAAAGAAATACACAGAAAAAAATAGTGGGAGCAATATAGAGCCAGAGTCATAGGAAGAGACATTGTTATTTATTTCTATTTTTCTGAAGGTAAAGTGCCTTTAATCCAGAGAAACATTCACTTGGTGTTATGATGATTATTCCCAAGCACAACTATGTGTAACTATTGACTATTTTTCTTACAATGGCTTTGAATGCTATGAAATATTGGACTGTAAGCTACTCCCAGAAGCTGCTAATCACACTGTAGTTACTGTGTATTATTGTAATATTGCTATGTTGAGGAATACTGTAACCTTCAGCTTAGCCCGGTCCCCCAAACTACTAGAATTGGACAACAAACCGAGGACTTAACATTAATGAAAGATGGTGTTTTAAAAAATAAACAGAACAAAGTTATGAATTAGGCATTTTTATTAATCACAGCAAACAAGAACCCTGGGGCAAATGAAATCCTTAGGATTTAAATATTGCCCTTTTGGATATTGCTATGGATATGATTATCCTTTTAACACGACATTGACAACATTTCCGTATGTTAGGAAAACCACAGATAGAGGCCGGAGAGCTGGTTGCTTGCCTGCTGTCTCAACTGAGGAATGGAGTGACGTGTGAACAGAGAAAATAACTTATGAAAAACTTGAGTGAATGAGAAAGCAGTGAATGGGAGAGACAGATTGATAGAGAGAAAGAGCGAGAGTGGGGAAAGAATAAGTGAAAGAAAAGGAATATGAGAGGGAAAGAAAATGTGAGGAGAGAAAGTAAAAGAGGAGATAAATATGGTGTAAAACCCTCTGCAATATTAGCATATGAATGTATTATTGCATTTATATGAAAGTGTTTTGTCTTCCATCATAACAAAGGTATCAACCATAAGGAACCCTGATCTGGAAGCAAAATACAAAGTTAGATGTATTTTGGTTTCAAAAGCCACCTTCAGTAGGATATGAACTGGTGTGACCCATAATACTTGCTCTCATTTGCTCTGCAGTACACCATAAAATATTTCTCTAACTTAAATACAATACAATTAAGAAAATATTTTAAAATATTAAAATAGATGAATTGAAAACATTCTTGAGATTTTTTGTAACATTTAATTTTTTCATCTGGAAAATGTAGCTCTCACTTTTCTCATAGTATCATAGTATGTTACGGCACAGAAGGAGCCCATTTGGCCCATCGTGCCTGTGCCGGCTCTTTGGAAGAGCTATCCAATTAGTCCCACTCCTTCGCTCTTTCCCCATCGCCCTGTAAATGTTTTCCTTTCAAGTATTTATCCAATTCCCTTTTGAAAGTTATTATTGAATCTGCTTCCACCACCCTTTCGGGCAGTGCATTCCAGATCATAACAACCTCTGCGTAAAAAATTGTTTCCTCATGTCACCTCTGGTTCTTTTGTCAATCACCCTAAATCTGTATCCTCTGGTTAACGACTCTTCAGCCACTGGAAACATTTTCTCCTTATTTCCTCTATCAAAACTGTTCATGATTTTGAACACCTCTATCAAATCTCCACTTAACCTTCTCTGTTCTAAGAACAACCCCAGCCTCTCCAGTCTCACCACACAACTGAAGTCCTCATCTCTGTCACCATTCTAGTAAATCTCTTCTGCACCCTCTCTAAGGCCTTGACATCATTCCTAAAGTGTGGTGCCAGGAGCTGAACACAATAATTTAGCTGAGGCCTAACCAGTGTTTTTGTACTTTATGCCTCTATTAATAAAGCCCAGGATCCTATTTGCATCTTTAACAGCCTTCTCAACTTGATCTGCCACCTTCAAAGATTTGTGTATATACATCCCCAGGTCTCTCTGTTCCTGTGCCCCTTTTTGAAATTGTACCATTTAGTTTATATTGCCTCTCCTCATTCTTCCTACCAAAATGTTTCACTTCACACTATGTAATGCATTAAATTTCATCTGCCATGTGTGTGCCCATTTCACCGGTCTGTCTACGTCCTGCTGGAGTCTGTTATTATCCTTCACATTGTTTACTACATTCTTGAATTTTGTGTCATCTGCAAACTTTGAAATTATACCCTCTATACCCAAGTCCAGGTCATTAATACATATCAAAAACAGCAGTGTTCCTAATACTGACCCCTGGGGAACACCACTGTATACTTCCCTCTAGTCTGAAAAACAACCGTTCATCACTACTCTCTGCTATTTGTCTCTTAGCCAATTTAGTATCCACACTGCCACTGTCCCTATGGGCTTTAATTTTGCTTACAAATATAATGGCAGCATTCTCTTCTTAGTGAAGATGGATGCAAAGTATTCGTTTAGTACCTCAGCCATGTTCTCTGCCTCCACAAGAAAATCTCCTTTTGTGTCCCTAATCGGCTCACACTTCCTTTGACTACCCTCTTACCATTCATATGTTTATAAAAGACTTTTGGGTTCCCGTTATGTTAACTGCTGATCTATTCTCATGCTCTCTCTTTGCCCCTCTGATTCCTTTTCTCAGATCTTCTCTGCACTTTTTGTATTTAGCTTGGTTCTCTATTGTATTATGAACCTTACACTTGTCATAAGCATCTTTTTTCTGTTTTATTTTAATCTCTTATCTTTAGTCATCCAGGGAGCTCTAGCTTTGGATGTCCTTGCTTTCTCCCTCATGGGAATGTGTCTACTCTGTACCCAAACCATGTCCTCCTTGAAGGCCTCCCTTTGTTCAATTACTCTTTTGCCTACCAATTTTTGATTCCAATCCACCAGGGCAAGATCCCTTTTTAGCTCAATAAAATTAGTCCTCCTCCAGTTAAGTATTTTTACGCTTGATTGTTCCTTGTCCTTTTCTAAAACGATTCTAAACCAAATGATATTATGATCACTGTTCCCCAAATGCTCCCCCACTGAAACATGCTCCACTTTTCCCACTTCATTCCCCAGAACTAGATTCAGCAATGCCTCCTTCCTCGTTGGGCTGGAAACACATTGATCAAGAAAATTCTCTTGTACACATTTCAGGAATTCCTCCCCCTCTTTGCCCTGTACACTGTTACTATCCCAGTCTATGTTGGGATAATTGAAGTCCCCCATATCACTACTCTACAGTTCTTGCATCTTTCTGTAATTTGCCTGCCTCCTCTATCTCCTTCCCACTATTTGGAGGCTATAGTAAACACCCAGTAGCATAATAGCTCCATTATTGTTCCTTAATTTTAACCAAATAGATTTTGTCTTTGATCCCTCAACTACAACATCCCTTTCCAGTACTATAATAGTTTCTTTGATCAAGACTGCCACCCGCTTCTCCTTTCTTTCCTTCCCTATCTTTCCTGCATAGCCTGTAGCCAGGAATACTAAGTAACCAACGCTCTCCTTTGAGCCAGGTCTCTATTATTGCCATTATATCATAGTCCCATGTGGCGACTTGTGCCTGTAGCTCACCAACCTTATTTACCATGCTAAGTGCGTTTACGCACATGCACTCCAAACTCATCTTAGATTGCATCGCATTTGCCCCCTGTTTCTGAACTATTCTTTAGTGCTATTTGTCTCTCCCAGTCCTCTTGTTTCTCCTTTCCAATGTTTCATCCTGGTGCCCATCCCCCAGCCAAATTAGTTTAAACTCTTCCCCACGGCACTAGTCAAGCTCCCGGCAAGGACATTGGTCCCAGCTCTGTTGAGGTGTAACCCATCTGGCTTATACAGGTCCCTCCTGCCCCAGAACTGGTCCCAATGCCCCAGGAATTGGAAGCCCTCCCTCCTGCACCATTTCTCCATAATTTTTGATGGATTATTTTTACTTTACTAGCTGTAAGGCTTCTATGGTTCTACATGGAATGAGCTTGGGACAGTCCAACAGATTTTCTGGTGGGTGTGAACCTATGATATGAGACCACCCCAATTTTGCTTAAACTAAAGAAAGAACTTGCATTTTATATAGTGCCTTTCATGACCTCAGGATGTCCCAAATGCTTCACAGCCAATAAAGAACTTTTGAAGTGTAGTCACTGCTTTAATGTAAATTGGCAATTTCTCTGAATGAGGCTGGTGTAAAAGATGCAAATGTTACCTTGATGTAAAAGGGTGCTCTTCTGAATTTGGGACTAATTCATGTTGTTGGGGCAGAGAAAAGGGAGCTTTACTCTTCAGTTTGCTACATCTGACCTGGAAGATCCTCCCTTCTTCCCAAAACCCAAACTATTAGGAAATGTTCCAGACCAATTGAATATTAATTACCTTTATCAACCCAGCTCTGAATTTTGCTGTCTGCCTGCACTTAAACAGCACCAACTGGTGCAGTACCTGCAGTATTTTAACAGTGATGCCGGGGGCAACCACGGTTATACTGCCCGCTCACAGCATTGTGGAACGGGAGAAGGCAGAGCTCCATATTACCAACTCGACTGCATGCACAAAATCACAGTAGTAGCATCCAATAACAAGTTCCTTCAATGTATGCAACACCTCATTCAGTGACAAATATATATATTGAGGACTGTTTTGCACTTGAAGCTGCAAAAACTAAATGGAACATGCAAGTAAATAAAATTTGATCTGACTAATAGGTTAATCATACAGTGCTGTTTGCAGTGATGGGAATTGGTTTTCAGTTTACAGTAATGCTGTATAACCAACTAAACCAGCATAAAATTAAGATTTGAAGTCAAGTCTGAGATCACCTGGGGCAGGTAGCCACAATCTGCTATGGCTTCACAGTGACTTTAGTATAAACTGCTGCAAAATGAACTTTTTAAACTTATATTAAAGTTTAGAAAGAGCTCAGCTGGTCCAGTGTACCACCTTATATTATTGATGTTAGTGAACTGCCAACTGGACAGTCATGTCTTTACTAACAAAATGTCACAAGCATTTGGATGCGGAGCACTGCACGTGGCCAAGAATGCACACAGAGATCTGCTTTTCTTCAATGAGTATGATGCAGAGTGGGGAGTTTAGGTGTAACAGGGAAGATGAAAAGGGCGTATCCCTTCCAATTTTTTTTTTGTGCAATGGTTGCTTTCCTTTTACACACTTCAAATTCTGGAATTGACTGATATCTGACCCCTTACCCCCAATTTGTTATACGTAGCCACACTCTGCATTTCAGTGCTACCAGCTCACCCTGCTTTCAAAATTGTACTGGTGTATAATTGTACCACAAAACTTGGCGAGAATCAAACAACCATTAAAATATTTGATGATAAGAAAAAAAGCCTGGGTTTACAGACAGTTCCACTGTTTATGCCCCCTTGTAATAGTTTTGGTCCAACACAAGTATCAGATATGCTCTTTTAAGGGTGACAGTCACTGTTGGGAAGGTGAAGGAGCAGGAAGAGTTGCACATAATTATCACACATTTCACTAAATAGTCATCTTATAAGCACGAGTGACATCATGGCAACGTGTGTTAATAAACAACGGTACAAAAGCTTTCCCTGCAGCTTCCAGGAGCTCTGATGGCCCTTTGAGGAGTTCTAGGCAGCCCAGCCTCGTGATTTTTAAATAGCATTGTCCACGCATGGATCAGTTTGTAATACACAGAACATTGCATCGTCCATCCTCAATTATGGAGAATTCACTTGTACACCTTAACTGCATTCACATGTTTTACTGCGATTTATTTAACCCAAGTCGGTAAGTGTTTAGAGAAATGACATTACAGCAAAATAATCAGATATAGGACACGTCAGAATATATTTAAATAAAAGCACTAAGAGTAAAGGCGCTCTTTTGAAAAAAAAAACAAGGCTTTCGAAAACGACACAGCGTCTAGAGTGACTGAGGATTAATTGCTCCGTCAGCCAGGCTGAGGGTGAGCAATTAATCTTTTTTTTTTGGAACAATTGCAGACAATTAAAAGAATATGCCGGGTCAGCTGGGGACAAAGTGAGCTGGAACCCCTTCAATCCATGCAGCTGCACGAAAGACTTCAGAGAGCGAGCACATGGAGTGCGCCTCTTTAACACCACGTATCTCAAGACTAAAATGCACAACCGACATGGAAGGGACGAGTCTGTCGTCAGCTGCTGCGGTGATGCTTACCTGTTAAAAGTGTGGATTGGTGCCGCTGTCATGTTTGGGGGTGGTGGGGGGCGGATAGAGAGGAGATATTTCGCAATTCAATAACCACGTTTGTTCCTCCCAATGCAGGATTGCGACCGATCACCCGAGTCCAACTCTTTCTTGCATTCTCCTATTTTTCCCATTTCGACTGTTGGCAGCTGGACACCCAACGTGTTGCTTAGAAGTTTAAAAAAATACATAAGGTTGTTCTTTTTAACCCTCCGCGGTGGTGGCACGCCAACTCTCTGATTTTATGCAATACAAATTATAATCTATACATCCCTCCCTCCCACTGTGCTGAGATTAGGATGCAGTCTCAACATAACACACTGGGGGGAGGGAGGGAGGAAATGCAGAATATTTGTTGTGTGTGTTTTTTTATTTTGCCGATGCATCGAGAACACAATCGAACCCACAACTCCACCGACACCATTCATCCCAATTTCACAGAGATCCAACCCTGCTGCAAACGCAACAGATCCTGGAGGTGTTCCTATCTATCCGGAGTTCTAACATTTCAACGCATCCAGCAGGACTCTGGTCGGAAGCTCGATCACCAGAGAGTTAAAATAAATTTAAAGGAATTGAATTTCTTATGTTATGATCGGGGGTGTGAATGGAAATACATCCTCGGGGTCCTGGTTTGCTTTTTAAAAATAAAATCGTGCTTGCAGCAAGATTATCTCAGGAATAAACATACAATATCCTCTCCTAACATTTTTCAGGATTAAACTGTGCTGTGCAGTTTGCATTAACGTTATTTATATTGGGATTAATTGGATATTTCGCAAGTGTTAGTTTTAAGTATATATAAAACTTGTTTATTGTTAATTATGTGTTTAACTAAATGGGGGCACTGAAAGGAAGAGCTCGTTCAACAAAGCAATTTCTCCCAATAATAATCCGAAGGCCTTTAATTACGTGTAAACACCGCGTGTCTGCACTTTAATTAAGACCGCTGTCCAATCTCGGCTCATTAGTCATTTATTAACACAGACACAGAACGTTGTTTCCTGGGAAGGTTTAAAGGTGGAATGTTGCTCTCGACACTAACTATAAATAAATATGTAATAAAAAAGATGTACTTCTGAAACTCATTGTAGAAATAAAAAAAAGTAGAACGTGTTGGAATTGCACAGTATGCACAGGTCTTGACTTTCAGGTGTGTATCTTTCATTGGCTCTGATTTCAGAATTCCAGCACTTGTGTTTTCTCATCAAGGCGAAAAGACAGGTTAATATTTTGAGTGTGGACTCTGAGTGAAACGCGTTCTGTTGTGGGACCCACACCCGAAATGTTAACCTGTCTACTCATTACATGAAAGTAAACGAGCAAGAAATATAAAAACGAGCTTCTACAAGTATGTAAAAAGGAAGAGAGTAGCAAAAGTAAACGTTGGTCCCCTAGAGGCTGAGACTGGAGAAATTATAATGGGGAATCAGGAAATGGCAGATGTGTTAAACAAATATTTTGTATCAGTCTTCACAGTAGAAGACACAAAAAACATACCGGAAATAGTGGGGAACCAAGGGGCTAATGAAAGTGAGGAATATTTTTTTTATTCGTTCATGGGATGTGGGTGTCGCTGGTAAGGCCAGCATTTAATGCCCATCCCTAATTGCCCTTGAGAAGGTGGTGGTGAGCCGCCTTCTTGAACCGCTGCAGTCCGTGTGGTGAAGGTTCTCCCACAGTGGTGTTAGGAAGGGAGTTCCAGGATTTTGACCCAGCGTCGATGAAGGAACAGCGATATATTTCCAAGTCGGGATGGTGTGTGACTTGGAGGGGAACGTGCAGGTGGTGTTGTTCCCATGCACCTGCTGCTCTTGTCCTTCTAGGTGGTAGAAGTCGTGGGTTTGGGAGGTGCTGTTGAAGAAGCCTTGGCGAGTTCCTGCAGTGCATCCTGTGGATGGTACACACTGCAGCCACTGTGCGCCGGTGGTGAAGGGAGTGAATGTTTCGGGTGGTGGATGGGGTGCCAATCAAGTAACCTGCTTTGTCCTGGATGGTGTCGAGCTTCTTGACTGTTGTTGGAGTTGCACTCATCCAGGCAAGTGGAGAGTATTCCATCACACTCCTGACTTGTGCCTTGTAGATGGTGGAAAGGCTTTGGGGAGTCAGGTGGTGAGTCACTCGCCGCAGAATACCCAACCTCTGACCTGCTCTTGTAGCCACAGTATTTATGAGGCTGGTCCAGTTAAGTTTCTAGTCAATGGTGACCCCCAGGATGTTGATGGTGGGGGATTCGGTGATGATAATGCTGTTGAATGTCAAGGACAGGTGGTTAGATTCTCTCTTGTTGGAGATGGTCATTGCCTGGCACTTGTCTGGCACGAATGTTACTTGCCACATGTCAGCCCAAGCCTAAAGTAATTAATATCAGTAGAGAAAAAAGTACTTGAGAAACTAATGGGACTAAAAGCTGATAAATTCCCTGGAGCTGATGGCCTACATTTGAGGGCTCTAAATGAGGTGGCTGCAAAGGTAGTGAATGCATTGATTATGATCTTCCAAAATTCCCTAGATTCTAGGGTCCCAGCGGATTGGAAGGTAGCAAATGTGACCCCACTATTCAAGAAAGGAGGGAGAGAGAAGACATTAGCTGTCGAGAAAATGCTGGAATCCATTATTAAGGAAGTGGTAACAGGGCACTTAGAAAATCATAATATGATTAGGCAGAGTCAACAGGGTTTATGAAAGGGAAATCGTGTTTGACAAATTTATTAGAGTTTTTTGAGGGTGTAACTAGCAGGGTAGATTAAAGGGGAACCAGTGATGTCGTATATTTGGATTTTCAAAAGGCATTCGATAAGATGCCACATAAAAGGTTGTTACACAAGACAAGGGTTCATGGGATTGGGGGTAACATATTAGCATGGATAGAGGATTGGTTAACGGACAGAAAACAGAAAGTAGGGATAAACGGGTCATTCTCAGGTTGGCAGGCTGTAACTAGTGGGGTACAACAAGGATCAGTGCTTGGGCTTCAGCTATTTACAATCTACATTAATGACTTGGATGAAAGGACCGAGTGTAATGTATCTAAGTTTGCTGATGATACAAAGCTAGATGGGAAAGTAAGCTGTGAGGAGGACGCAAAGAGTCTGCAAAGGGATATAGACAGGTTAAGTGAGTGGGCAGAAAGATGGCAGATGGAGTGTAATGTGGGGAAATGTGAGGTTATTCACTTTGGTAGGAAGAATAGAAAAACAGAATATTTGTTAAATGATGAGAAACTATTAAATGTTGGTGTTCAGAGAGACTTGGGTGTCCTTGTACAAGAAACACAAAAAGTTAACATGCAGGTACAGCAAGCAATTAGGAAGGCAAATGGTATGATGGCCTTTATTGCAAGGGGGTTGGAGTACAAGAGTAAGGAAGTCTTACTACAATTGTACAGGGCTTTGGTGAGACCTCATCTGGAGTACTGTGTACAGTTTTGGTCTCCTTATCTAAGGAAGGACATACTTGCCTTAGAGGTGGTGTAACAAAGGTTCACTAGATTCATTCCTGGGATGAGAGGGTTGTCCTATGAAGAGAGGTTGAGTAGAATGGGCCTATACTCTCTGGAGTTTAGAAGAATGAGAGGTGATCTCATTGAAACATATAAGATTCTGAGGGAGCTTGACAGGGTAGATGCTGCGAGGATGTTTCTCCTGGCTGGAAAGTCTAGAACTTGGGGGCATAGTTGCAGGATAAGGGGTCAGCCAGTTAAGCCCACACAAAGGGTGGTAGAAGTTTGGAACTCTCTTCCGCAAACGGCAATTGATACTAGCTCAATTGCTAAATTTAAATCTGAGATAGATAGCTTTTTGGCAACCAAAGGTATTAATGGATATGGGCCAAAGGCAGGTATATGGAGCTAGATCACAGATCAGCCATGATCTTATCAAATGGCGGAGCAGGCATGAGGGGCTGAATGGCCTACTCCTGTTCCTATGTTCCTATGTAAGACTGAGATGAGGAGGAATTTCTTCACTGAGGGTTGTGAATCTTTGGAATTCTTTACCCCAGAGGGCTGTGGATGCTGAGTTGTTGAATATATTCAAGGCTGAGATAGATTTTTAGGCTCTAGAGGAATCAAGGAATATGGGGATTGGGCAGGAAAGTGGAGTTGATCAGTCATGATCTTATTGAATGGCGGAGCAGGCTCGAGGGGCTGTATGGCTCCTATTTCTTATTTTCAGATGCTGATGGACAAGCTGTGCATTTCCAGCATTAAAGGAAAACCAAGTACTTGCATTTATATAGCGCACTTCATGACCTTAGGACCTCCCAAAGCTCTTTACAGCTAATGAAATACTTTTTGAAATGTAGTCACTGTTGTAATGTAGAACACAAGACAGCCAATTTGCTCCCACAAACAGCGATGTGATTACCAGATAATTTTTTTAAAGTGATTGTTGAGGGATAAATATTGACCAGAACACTGGGATAACTTCCCTGCTCTTTGAAATATTGCCATGGGATATTTTACGCCCACCTGAGAGGGCAGACAAGGCCTCAGTTTAACGACTCATTGGAAAGACGGCACCTCCTGCAGTGCAGCACTCCCTCAGTACTGCGCTGAAGTGTCAGCCTGGATTTTCTGTTTTTATTTCAGATTTCCAATATTTGCGGCTTCTTTTATCATCTATAATTGCATCACAGTTTTGGGTTAACCTTATTTCCATGAGAGGTATTTGGGTACATTTCCTCAACCTGTTTTAATGTTGACTTTTTATGTCCTGCCAGGTTGTTCTCTATTCTCTCTGTTGCTGATTTCCATGAAATTCCTAGGAGCGCCCAGGTGTGATGTTCCCTCCTCCAGCAGTAAATGTAATTTCCTACTTTCTGCCTTCATTCTCGATATGGCTAAAATCAAGTGGCGGTGGGGCTTAAACCTTCAATTGTTCTTGCTCTATGGCATTAAGTGTTAATGTGGTAATGCTCAGTGCTACTCCACCATCCCCAGTGGGCTGTTATACTGCACATCTTGTATAAGTACAGCATGGTTTTAGGGCGCACTAGAATGAGAAGTGGGTTTTGGCTGCAGTTTAAGTTTACTGAGCTGAGAGCAATTTGGATATTCGATAGTAGTGTGGGATTTCTGTGATTCGTTTCCATATTATTTTCTAATCTGATGAAGGATCATCACCCAAAATGTTAAAATGTCATTTCCCTTTACAAATGTTGGCAGACATGTGATATTTTTTTTTAGAATTTTCCGTTCTTATTTCAGTTTGCTAGAATTTGCAGTTTTTATTTGTACTGTTTGACTCACTGCCACTTTTTCAGGAATAGAGATGTTCTATTCCTTTCATTGTCGGGATTTTGTTTATCTATTTCATCCTGTTCACTGTGATTGTTGGCCCTTTCCCTCCTTGTTTGTGATTGTGTATTTGCTAAGTGCTGCTTTTAGAACCATTTTCTCAGCACCTGCCTCCAGCTCAAACTCTCTCCACGTGGATTCCAGTTGAAGTTTCACCCAAACTTTCTCAAATACACTCATGATCATTGATTAACTCTCTATCATGCATACTCTCAACCTCTCCCTTCAGAATTATCTTCTCAATTTGTACTCTAGCTATCCCGGTCCTCAGTTCCTTATTGTCCTTCGTCTCATCTGTTACGATAACAAAAAACTTTATTTCTTCCATTCAGGTAGAAGGTTTAGAAACTTGAGCAACACTTGGATACCAACCAATGCCCTGATCCCTCTCTCCGCTTACTTTCTATTGACCCTATTTCTCCTAACCTCATTCCTTGCCAGATTTCACCATCCTCTCTGATCTCTTTTCTGACTCTGAATGATCTGTTCTCAGCAAAGACTGTAGTTCTATCCATCTACGCTGCCATCTCAACAGGTTCCGAGCTTGCCACAATGCTGGCTTTTTACATAGAATGTACAGCACAGAAACAGGCCATTTGGCCCAACATGTCCATGCTCCTACCACCCTTCATCTAACCCCATCAACATATCCTTCTATTCCTTTCTCCTTCAACTGTTAATCTAGCTTCCCCTTAAATGCATTTTTGCTAGTCGCCTCAACTACTCCTTGTAATAGCGAGTTCCACTCCCTGGGTAAAGAAGTTTCTCCTGAATTCCCTATTGAATTTATTAGTGATTATCTTATATTTATGGCCCGTCATTCTGGTCTCCTCTGGATGTGGAAACATCTTCTCTACGTCTACCCTATCAAACCCTTTCATAATCTTAAAGACCTCTATCAGGTCACCCTCAGTCTTTTTTCTGGAGAAAAGAGCCCCAGTCTGTTCAATCTTTCCTGATAGGTATAACCTCAGTTCTGGTATCATCCTAGTAAATCTTTTTTGCACCTTCTCCAGTGCCTCTATATCCTTTTTATAATATGGAGAGCAGAAATGTTCACAGTACTCCAAGTGTGGTCTAACCAAGGTTCTATACAAGTTTAACATAACTTCTCTGCTTTTTAATTATATCCCACTAGAATTGAACCCCAGTGCTTGGTTTGCTTTATTTATGGCCTTAATAACCTGTGTTGCTACTTTTAATGATTTGTGAATCTGTAGCCCCAGATCCCTCTGCTCCTCTACCCCATTTAGACTTTTATTTTCCAAGAAGTATTTGGCTTCCTTATTCTTCTTGCCAAAATTCTTCCAGAAGTGTGTTCGGGAGAACTTTCTTGATCAGTATGTTTCCAGCACAACGAGGAAGGAGGCATTGCTGGATTTAGATCTGGGGTATGAGGTGGGTCAAGTGGAGCAAGTGACAGTAGGAGAACATTTAGGGCACAGTGATCATTGTATCATAAGGTTTAGATTAGTTATGGAAAAGAAGAAGGGGCAATCGAGAGTAAAATACTTAATTCGAGGAGGGCCAATTTCAGTGGGTTGAGAATGGATCTGGCCAGGATAAATTGGAATCAAAGATTGGCAGGCAAAACTGTAATCGAAGAATGGGTGGCCTTTAAAGAGAAGATGGTTCAGGTACAGTCTAGGTACATTCACATGGGGGGATAGGTAAGGCAACCAAAGCCAGAGCTCCCTGGATGACAAAAGAAATAGAGAGTTACATGAAGCAGAAAAAAGGAGGGTAGGACAGCTGTCAGGTTGATAACACAAATGAGAATCAGGCTGAATGTACAAAGTGCAGAGGAGAAGTGAAAAGGGAAATAAGAGGGGCAAAGAGACAATATGAGAATATACTGGCAGCTTACATAAAAGGGAATCCAAAAAGTCTTCTATAGACATATAAATAGTAAATGGGTAGTAAGAGGAGAGATAGGGCCTATTAGGGACCAAAAAGGAGATCTACGCATGGAGGCAGAGGGCATGGCTTTTTTTTTTATTCGTTCATGGGATGTGGGCGTCGCTGGCAAAGCCAGCATTTATTGCCCATCCCTAATTGCCCTTGAGAAGGTGGTGGTGAGCCGCCTTCTTGAGCCGCTGCAGTCTGTGTGGTGAAGGTTCTCCCACAGTGCTGTTAGGAAGGGAGTTCCAGGATTTTGGCCCAGCGATGATGAAGGAACAGCGATATATTTCCAAGTCGGGTTGGTGTGTAACTTGGAGGGGAATGTGCAAGTGGTGTTGTTCCCATGTGCCTGCTGCCCTTGTCCTTCTAGGTGGTAGAGGTCGCGGGTCTGGGAGGTGCTGTCGAAGAAGCCTTGGCGAGTTGCTGCAGTGCATCCTGTGGATGGTATACACTGCAGCCATGGTGCGCCGGTGGTGAAGGGAGTGAATGTTTAGGGTGGTGGATGGGGTGCCAATCAAGCGGGCTGCTTTGTCCTGGATAGTGTGGAGCTTCTTGAGTGTTGTTGGAGCTGCACTCATCCAGGCAAGTGGAGAGTATTCTGTCACACTCCTGACTTGTGCCTTGTAGATGGTGGAAAGGCTTTGGGGAATCAGAAGGTGAGTCACTCACTGCAGAATACCTAGGTCCTGACATGCTCTTGTAGCCACAGTATTTATATGGCTGGTCCAGTTAAGTTTCTGATCAATGGTGACCCCCAGGATGTTGATGGTGGGGGATTTGGCGATGGTAATGCCATTGAATATCAAGGGGAGGTGGTTAGACTCTCTCTTGTTGGAGATGGTCATTTCCTGGCACTTGTCTGGCGCGAATGTTACTTGCCACTTATGAGCCCAAGCCTGGATGTTGTCCTGGTCTTTCTGCATGCAGGCTTGGACTGCTTCATTTCTTGAGGGGTTGCGAATGGAACTGAACACTGTGCAATCATCAGCGAACATCCCCTTTCTGACCTTATGATGGAGGGAAGGTCATTGATGAAGCAGCTGAAGATGGTTGGGCCAAGGACACTGCCCTGAGGAACTCCTGCAGCAATGTCCTGGGGCTGAGGTGATTGGCCTCCAACAACCACTACCATCTTCCTTTATGCTAGGTATGACTCCAGCCACTGTAGAGTGTTCTGCCTGATGGCTGAGGTACTAAATGAGTACTTTTTATCTGCCTTTACCAAGGAAGAAGATGCTGCCAATGTCACAGTAAGAGAGGAGGTAGTTGAGATACTGGATGGGCTAAAAATTGATAAAGAGGGGGTACTAGAAAGGCTGGCTGTACTTAGAATCATAGAAAGTTATGGCACAGAAGGAGGCCATTCGGCCCATCGTGCCCATGCTGGCCGAAAAAGAGCTATCCAGCCTAATCCCAGCACTTGGTCCGTAGGTCACGGCACTTCAAGTGCACATCCAAGTACTTTTTAAATGAGTTGAGGGTTCTGCCTCTACCACCCTTTCAGGCACTGAGTTCCAGACCCCCATAACCCTCTGGGTGAAAAAAATTCTCCTCAGCTCCCCTCTACTCCTCTGCTAAGGGAAATAGGTCCTCCTTATCCACTCTATCTAGTCCCGTCATAATTTTATATACCTCAATTAAATCTCCCCTCAGCCTCCTTTGTTCCAAAGAAAACAACCCCAGTCTATCCAATCTTTTCTCATAGCTAAAATTTTCCAGCCCTGGCAACATCCTCGTAAATCTCCTCTGTACCCTCTCTAGTGCAATCACATCTTTCCTGTAATGTGGTGATCAGAACTGTATTCAAGCTGTGGCCTAACCAATGCTTTATACAGTTCTAGCATAACCTCCCTGCTCTTATATTCTATGCCTCAGCTAATGAAGGAAAGTATCCCGTATGCCTTTTTAACCACCTTATCTACCTGTTCTGCTACCTTCAGGGATCTGTGGACATGCACTCCAAGGTCCCTCTGTTCCCCTACACCTCTCAGTATCCTCCCATTGATTGTTTACTCCCTTGCCTTGTTTGCCCTCTCCAAATGCATTATCTCACACTTCTCTGGATTGAATTCCATTTGCCACTTTTCTGCCCCCTGACCAGTCCATTGATATCTTCCTGCAGTCTACAGCTTTCCTCCTCACTATCAATCACACGGCCAATTTTTGTATCATCTGCAAACTTCTTGATCAAGCCTCCCACATTCAAGTCCAAATCACTAATATGTACCACAAAAGCAAGGGACCTAGTACTGAGCCTTGCAGGACCTTACAGCCTTCCAGTCGCAAAAACACCCATCAACCATTACCCTGCCACTGAGCCAATTTTGGATCCAACTAGCTGCTTTCCCTTGGATCCGATGGGCTTTTACTTTTTTGATCAGTGTGCCATGTGGGACCATGTCAAAAACCTTGCTAAAATCCATGTACACTACATCAAATGCACTACCCCCATCGACCCTTCTTGTTACTTGGTCAAAAAATTCAATCAAGTTAGTCAGAAATGACCTTCCCCTAACAAATCCATACGGACTGTCCTTTTTTTTATTAGTTCATGGGATGTGGGCGTCGCTGGCGAGGCCGCCATTTATTGCCCATCCCTAATTGCCCTTGAGAAGGTGGTGGTGAGCCGCCTTCTTGAACCAGTGAAGGTTCTCCCACAGTGCTGTTAGGAAGGGAGTTCCAGGATTTCGACCCAGCAACGATGAAGGAACGGCGATATATTTCCAAGTCGGGATGGTGTGTGACTTGGAGGGGAACGTGCAGGTGGTGTTGTTCCCATGTGTCTGCTGCTCTTGTCCTTCTAGGTGGTAGAGGTCACGGTTTTGGGAAGTGCTGTCGAAGAAGCCTTGGTGAGTTGCTGCAGTGCATCCTGTGGATGGTACACACTGTAGCCACAGTGCGCCGGTGGTGAAAGGAGTGAATGTTTAGGGTGGTGGATAGGGTGCTTTGTCCTGGATGGTGTGGAGCTTCTTGAGTGTTGTTGGAGCTCCACTCATCCAGGCAAGTGGAGAGTATTCCATCACACTCCTGACTTGTGCCTTATAGATGGTGGAAAGGCTTTGGGGAGTCAGGAATTGAGTCACTCGCCGCAGAATACCCAGCCTCTGACCTGCTCTTGTAGCCACGGTATTTATATGCCATCTTCCTTTGTGCTAGGTATGACTCCAGCCACTGGAGAGTTTTCCCCCTGATTCTCATTGACTTCAATTTTACTAGGGCTCCTTGGTGCCACGCTCGGTCAAATGCTGCCTTGGAATTTAGCTCTTTTGGACCAAGGCTGTAATGAGGTCTGGAGCCGAGTGGTCCTGGCGGAACCCAAACTGAACAACGGTGAGCTGGTTATTGATGAGTAAGTGCCGCTTGATAGCACTGTCGATGACACCTTCCATCACTTTGCTGATGATTGAGAGTAGACTGATGGGGCGGTAATTGGCCGGATTGGATTTGTCCTGCTTTTTGTGGACAGGACATACCTGGGCAATTTTCCACATTGTCCGGTAGATGCCAGTGTTGTAGCTGTACTGGAACAGCTTGGCTAGAGGCGCAGCTAGTTCTGGAACACAAGTCTTCAGCACTACAGTCGGGATGTTGTCGGGGCCCATAGCCTTTGCTGTATCCGGTGCACTCAGCCGTTTCTTGATATCACATGGGGTGAATCGAATTGGCTGAAGACTGGCTTCTGTGATGGTGGGGATATCGGGAGGAGGCCGAGATGGATCATCCACTCGGCACTTCTGGTTGAAGATGGTTGCAAACGCTGGACTCTGCCATCATTGAGGATGGGGATGTTTGCAGAGCCTCCTCCTCCCGTTCGTTGTTTAATTGTCCCACCATTCATGACTGGATGTGGCAGGACTGCAGAGCTTTGATCTGATCCGTTGGTTGTGGAATCGCTTACCTCTGTCTATAGCATGTTGCTTCCGCTGTTTAGCGTGCATGTAGTCCTGAGTTGTAGCTTCACCACTAGTTAGCACCTCATTTTTAGGTACACCTGGTGTTGCTCCCGGCATGCTCTTCTGCACTCCTCATTGAACCAGGGTTGATCCCCTGGCTTGTTGGTAATGGTAGAGTGAGGAATATGCCGGGCCATGAGGTTACAGATTGTGCTGGAATACAATTCTGCTGCTGCTGATGGCCCACAGCAACTCATGGATGCTCAGTTTTGAAGTCGTCAAGTCACCAGTCTGGATGGGATGCATCCTAGGAAGTTAGAGTGGAAATTGCAGAGTTGCATTGAGGACTGGAGGATTGCAAATGTTACACCCTCGTTCAAAAAAGGGTGTAAGGATAAACCCAGCAACTACTGGCCACTCAGTTTAACCTCGGTGGTGGGGAAGCTTTTTGAAATGTTAATCCGGGATCAACTTAATAGTCACTTGGATAAATGTGGATTAATAAAGGAAAGCCAGCACGGATTTGTTAAAGGCAAATCATGTTTAATAAACCTGATTGAGTTTTTTGATGAGGTAACAGAGAGGGTTGATGAGGGCAATGTGTTTGATGTGAATATGAACTTTCAAAAGGCATTTGATAAAGTGCCGCATAATAGGCTTGTCAGCAAAATTGAAGGCCATGGAATAAAAGGGGTAGTGGCAGCATGGATACGAAATTGGCTAAGTAACAGGAAACACAGTAGTGGTGAATGGTTGTTTTTCAGACTGGAGGAAGGTGTTCCCTGGGGCTTGGTACTAGGACCACTGTTTCTTTTATATATATTAATGACTTGGACTTGGGTGTACAGGATTTCAAAAGTTGCAGATGACACAAAACTTGGAAGTGTAGTGAACAGTGAGGAGGATAGTAATCGACTTCAAGAGGACATAGACAGGCTGGTGGAATGGGCGGTCACGGCAGATGAAATTTAACGCAGAGAAGTGCAAAATGATACATTTTGGCAGGAAGAATGAGGAAAGACAATATAAACTAAATTGTACAATTCTAAAGGGGGTGCAGGAACAGAGAGACCTAGGGATATATGTGCACAAATCTTTAAAGGTGACAGGACAGGTTGAGAAAGCGGTTAAAAAAGCATTCGGGATCCTGGGCTTTATAAATAGAGGCATAGAGTACAAAAGTGTGGAAGTTATGTTGAACCTTTATAAAACACTGGTTCTGCTGCAACTGGAGTATTGTGTCCAGTTCTGGGCACCGCACTTTAGGAAAGATGTGACGGCTTTAGAGAGGGTGCAGAAAAGATTTACCAGAATGGTTCCAGGGATGAGGGACTTCAGTTATGGTGAATAGACTGGAGAAGCTGGGGTTGTTCTCGTTAGAGCAGAGTAGGTTGAGAGGAGATTTGATAGAAGTGTTAAAAATCATGATGGGTTTACTTAAAGTAAATAAAGAGAAACTGTTCCCATTGGCGGAAGGGTCGAGAACCAGAGGACGTAGATTTAGGATGATTGGCAAAAGAACCAGAGGCGACATGAGGAAAAACTTTTTTACGCCGTGAGTAGTTATGATCTGGAGTGCGCTGCCTGAAAGTGTGGTGGAAGCAGATTCAATCGTGGCTTTCAAAAAGGAATTGGATAAATACTTGAAGGGAAAATATTTGCAGGGCTACGGGGAAAGAACGGGGTAATGGGACTAACTGGATTACTCCTACAAAGAGCCAGCTTGGGCTTGATGGACCGAATGGCCTCCTTCTGTGCTGCAACCCTTCTATGATTCTATGTACCACCTCACACTTATTTATATTGAAATTCATTTGCTAATTACACGCTCATTCTGCAAGTTTATTAATGTCTCAGTCCTCCTGTATTAACTATACCCCCAATTTGGTGTCGTCCGCAAATTTTGAAATTGTACTTCCGATTCCCGATTCCAAATCATTGATGTGAATGGTGAACGACAGTAGTCCCAGCACTGATCCTTATGTAATACCACTTCCTACCTTTTGCCAATCTGAGTAACTACCTTTAGCCTCTACTCTCTGTTTTCTATTTTGTAGCCAGCTTGCTGTCCATTCTGCTACTTGTCCCCTGACTCCACACGCTCTGACCTTAGTCATGAGAGTTTTTCTGCTGCCTTCTTTTGATTTCGGGTTCTGTCGAAGGTGAAGGGGAGGAGGCTGGGCCTTTCTTGTTTGAGATGGTCATCACTTGTGGTGAAAAAGTTACCTGCTACATGTCAGACCATGTCTTGAAGTTATCCAGGCCCTGCTGTAGGCTGGCATGGGCTGCTTCAGTGTTGGGTGAGTTGTGAATGGATCTGAACATTGCAGAATCATCAGTGAACAGCCCTGTTCCTGACCTTATAATGAAGAGAAAGCCATTGATGAAGTAGCTAAAGCTAGTCGGGCCAAGGATAGTTCCCTTAAGAACTGTGCAGCAATGTCTTGGATCTTCAATGGTTGGCCCCCAACAACAACAACACTTTGTGCTAGTTGTGAGACCAACCAGTGGTGGTTTTTTCTTTCCCTTGACTCCCATTGACATCAGTTTTGCTAGGGCTTCTTGTTGCCAACTCAGTCGATTGCTGCCTTGATGCTGTGGGAATCTTCTCTCACCCCTTCTTTGGTATTCAGTTCTTGTGTCCATGTCTGTATCAAAGAGGGTTAGGATGTTGTATTCATCAAGAGAGCACGGTGCCGATGCTGCTGGGAGACATAAAACAGCAGCTTGGGGATTATCCTTAACCGCTGTCCGGTGTGAAGTGCCTGGATTTTGCTCGATTCCTCATCACATCGATTTGGAACTAAACTCAAAAGGGGAGATGCAGATATGAACCCATGTCCTACCACTCCACTACAGGGCTGGGTAATGGGCCACTATCCAATTTTGTCACAAGCTGCCAGCACCAAGCATTAGATACAGAGTAAAACACTCTCTATTCTCCCTCAAAAGTATGCCCCAGCCCCAACTTTGGAAAGCATCACTTGACAGCATAATAATTCTATTTCCAAATGTGGGAAAAGTAGCAAGTGTTTTTGGGGAGGAAGCAAATGGTTAGTCATCAAGCACTGCTGAGGATGGCAATAGCAATGGTGATGGTTGGTGAGAGACAAGCTGGTACAGGCCCAGCAACCAGAGTGCCTCTCCTCAGTTATATGGAACCTGTTTATATGTGCTATCTGGTGCTGATACACATGAGTGCAGTGCAGCAATGGTTGTTTGCATTGCAGTCTGCCATTGAGCATGTTGCAACACCAGTGCATTGGAGACCTCAGCAATGCAGCATTCAGGCACAGTCGGAGCATCTTTCATGAAGGCCTTGAGATCGAAGATGATTCTTGGAGAATGGTTATATGGAACCACGACAGAGGGATTCTGAGAAATTATGGATATCTGTTGTCTTGGGCAGATTGCTGTGGGGAGAGGCCCTTCAGCAGTGGCAGTTGTTGAGTTACAAACAATCAGTCAATTGACACTCATGCCAGCAGCAATTCTGTACCATCGTGTAGTTCTTCACTGAACCCACAGCAACTCCCTGGCACTAATACGGATGTATTGGGGCCAGTCACATATACAGGTAGCAGCCTTATGTATCCCACACAGCCTATGCAGCAACCAAGCAGCACTACTCCTTTTTAACTAGGGGAGCACAGAGTATTTGGGACATGTGCAATCACCATGGAGATGTTCATGAAACACAAGAAGCCAACGCATCAGAAAGCACATCACTATTATTGCACAACTGAATAACATTGATTTATTTTAATGTATCATGCACTCTATGATCCATCGTAAAGAAAGCTTGCATCAGTCGTCCTCCTGTGATTTGCCCTGTTAGTGCTTGGAAGGTCCCTATGACATTAACGCTGAGGGTTGTCATGACCTTCACTGCCAAGGTAGTGCACTGACAACAATAATAGTGACATGAATTAGTATATCATCTTTAGTAAAGCATCCCAAGGGACTTCACATAGGAGAGTGTGCCTCGGCTTGCAGAAATTACTGGTGGCATCTTGGCAGGTGAGATCAATCAGGCTACACTGCTTCTTGATCATCCTGGCATCCTTTCTTTTCCGCAGTGCCATTGAGAGTGAGAGATCCTGCGATGGAGGGACTCCTGTGGAAGCATCAAGCAGGACGGTTAGTCAGGCATTTATACTCCTTACAGCGACCATCAGGTCTGTTCTCCCAGCTTCCTTTGGGAACAGGAGCCTCCAACTGCAGTAATCATCTGCCAAAGATGATTTTGCCTTTGTCCACCGATGTGTGTATATGGGTAATGGTGGGTAAGCACAGAGCATCTCTCATGCAGCCTGACCTGCCTGACATCCCTCCTTAATCATCTTCTTTGTCCAATCACATCAAATAGGATTTGGGATACCCACTGATCCAGTAATGGGGTTGTGGACAAAAACATATCCAGAAAAGCAGACACAATTCTCGCATGAAAAACAGACAATCGGAAGTTGAATATCTGGTGGGGACCTGGTGCACCCATTTCTTTGCCTGAATCAACTTTCAGGCAGGCTGATAAATGGACACCTAGAACTCCCGTCCAAAACAGGCGAGAGGTTGTTTAAATAAACAAGTTGGTTTCCTACAACTGTTCTAGGACCCCGATTGCAACTTTCACAGAGAAATGGACAAAGCATGCGTGGCCCACCTTCTCTGGGCGTTGAGAGGCCTAACCACCGGTCCTTAAAGGAACCATTGAAGGCCTCTTGCAAAAGGTAAGTTTTTTTAAAAAAAAGATTTTTGTTGGGCATGGGGGAGCAGGAGTGTTCTTCCCGTCTCCACTGCACCCCTGAAGACCACTGCCAGCCTGCAATGGGCTCCTCCCTCCCGTTCTCCTTCCTTTACCCCCCGGCACTTACCCGAGGGCCTCTGCCGGTGTGGCAGGTGATGCAAGTTGTAACGCTGCGATTGGACGAGCTGCCTCTCGAGGCACGACAGGCGCTGGCAGCTCGCCCAAATGATTCAAATGCGGCCCAATTTCGGGCGAGGTTCGGGTCTCCCGGTTGAGGCACCCGTTGCATGTGCGCCGTCAGTAATGCGCCCGAAAATGGGCCACAACAAAGTTTTACCCCATTCTCTTTTTCTTCTCCCCATCCCCAGATTTTAATCCTCAACCCATATGTTAGTAACTCTGAGATGCCACAACAATGGCTGTTGTGGGAAATATCTGTTTTTAACTGAGAGGGGGTTGGGCCCGCCACTTATGTAATGGATGAAACTAAACCTCAAATGAGTTATTTACATACCTGAAGGGAAATAGCGTAGGCTTAATTGACGGGCGCAAGGTGCAAACAGCACCAGGTCCAGACTGAAGGAAATGGCTGAGGTTGTTGCTGATGTCTCAGTGAATATTTTTAATACTTCACTGAGAACCAAGGAAGTGCTGGATGATTGGAGGAAGGCGTATGTGGTGCCCTTATTTCAGAAAAGGATTAAAATCACAACCAGGTAATTATAAACTGGTGAGTTTAACCCCAGTGGTGGGAAATTAATAGAATGCATCATTAGGGAGGCTATTACTGATCACCTGGAATGCATGGGCTTCAGAAAGAGGAGGTCATGTTTGACAAACTCGTTTGAGTTTTTTGAAGAAGTCACTGGAATAGCAGATCAGTGAGCTCCGATAGATATCACCCACCTGGATTTCCAAACAGCTCCCGATAAAGTGCCACATGACCGGCTGTGTGCTAAAATTAAGTACCATGGTGTCGAGGGGGATATGCGAGCTGAATTTCAAATTGGCTAAAGGACTGTAGGCAAAAGGTTGTTGTTTGTGTGATTGATACAATTTTACATCTGCCTGGCACTTTGAGAATGAGCATTGTATTGTGGTGTTTATTTATTAAAGACATTGATGCAAGAGAATCCAGTTAAGACTGAAAGCTTGCAGCTCCCTTGATGACTCAGCAAATTTAACCAGCGAGTAGCAAGGAACGTCCCACGTTTGATCTCTGGTCTGTACTGAGATAGCTGATCGCAACAACGTGGTGCGAGGGCAGTAGGATTGCCCACTTGCACCCTGGGTTTGGGAGGCCAAAATCTGCCAGGGCTCCCCCTCCTGATTGCTATCCATCAACCCCACCTGAAAGTATGCTTTCATGGACGTTGGGAAACGAGAGGTTCGGGCTCAGCTGTGATACCTCTCTGTGCTTGAATAGCCCAATGGGTCATTGCCTAGTGTGACATATGAAGGGTAACCACTTAGGTGAGGTGCTGGGGGGTAACTGGTTCCTGTGGAGCCTGACACCAGTAGGGAGTCAACACCTTCAGCTGAGGAAGAAGGAAGGGGAAGCCAGAACAGCAACAAAAAGAAAATATCTAGGTGATTGCATTGACTTGGTTGGTGGCCCCTCTCCATGCAGCTGGTACCTGTGCTTTTACTGACTGGTGGCTTTCAGCTTCAAATAGAGCCATCCTCTGGGGCACTTCTTGCCGCACGTCCGACATCTCTCCAACAATGAGAGCGGCGTTGTCCACATATCTCCGCTTTGCTATTGCGGACAATTACGCTTCTTTTTAATCACCATCACAACTTACCCTTTTATGACAAGCTGTGGTCCTTTAAGAGCTGCTCACTTCTGATTTTATTCATTCTTGAGATGTGGGCGTGGCTGGCAAGGCCGGTATTTATTGCCCACCCCCAGTTGCCTTTGAGAAGGTGGTAGTGGGTCTTTTTGAACTGTTACAATCCATGTGGTGAAGGTACTCCCACAATGGTATTAGTTGGGGAGTTCCAAGATTTTGACCCAGCGACTGAAAGAACGACGATATATGTACAAGCCAGGATGAGTAACTTGGAGGTGATGCTATTCCCATGCGTCTGCTGCCCTTGTCTTTCTAGATAATGAAGGCTGTGGGCTGTGGGTTCTAGATAATGGAGGTGCTGTCGAAGAAGCCTTGGTGAGTTGCTACGGTGCATCCTGTAGGTAATAGATAAGCATTTATTGCCCATCCCTAGTTGCCCTTGAGAAGTCTTTCTTCTTGAGCTGCTGCAGCCTGTCCGGTGAAGGTGTTCCTGTTGGGTCAAAATCCTGGAAATTCCCACCTAACGACGATGAAGGAACAGCGATATATGTCCAAACCAGGATGGTGTGTTACTTGGAGGGGATCATGGAGGTGATGGTGTTCCCATGCACCTGCTGCCCTTGTCTTTCTAGGTGGTGGAGGTGATGGGTTTGAGGTCCTGCTGAAGAAACCTTGGCGAGTTGCTGCAGTGCATCTGTAGACAGGACATACTGCAGCCAGGGTACGTCGATGGTGGAGGGAGTGAATGATTAAGGCAGTGGAGAGAGAGTGAATGTTTAAGGCAGTGGATAGGATGCCAATCAAGCGAAAAGGATCTTCTCTCCACCGTCAGAGCCTCGTGGTGCTGCTTCGACATTCCAGGATCTCCTCTCCACTGTCAGAGCCTCGCGCAGCTGCTCCAACATTCCAGGAACTTCTCTCCGCTGTCAGAGCCCCGTGGTGCTGCTCCGACATTCCAGGATCTCCTCTCCACTGTCAGAGCCTCGCGGTGCTAGTCTGACATTCTGGGATCTCCTCTCCACTGTCAGGGCCTCACGATGCTGCTCTGATTCTCCAGCTGGCAGTCCTTGGCGAGTGCTGCAGAACCCCCCTTACTGGCGTGATGTGCCTCTTCCAAATATTCATAATTAGGGCCGGGTCTGGGCCTGTCCACTTGGAACGAGATCAGTCTTGCAGGAATTTCAGGCAGATTGATTTTTTTTTAACAAGAAGCACTCTATCAAACTATTCAACAACACACGTTTCAGACAAAAACTGACAACAGCTAGAGGGCCAACAGGAAGAGAACCAATTCCAGCTTCTACCAAATCCTCTGAAACGTGCTGTCCGTAATTTCCTAATGATTCACGGTTGTGCTGTTTGGAGGGCAGCTATGTGATGCCATAATATCTTAGGCTCCTACTTCACTGTCGCCTGCGACGGTACCATTGTAAAGTGTGGAACAAATAGAATGAGTTATGGCTGGCAGTGAGATATGATAACTATCTCAAGGCACAAGTCTGATCGTAACTCACTTGTGACCTTGTCGCCCATGATGTACGCAGTCAGCCTCACTTGTGGAGGTAGTCTTTTCAGGCTTCTGTCAGTGAGTGACAGCCCTTCTACATATCCTACACATAAAGCCATAATCTACTATTTCTAATGACTCGTCTGTGAATAGTCTCACGCTAAAAGCCGCATTGATCTACTGGAGGGGGAAGGGTCATGTGGTCAGTGCTTCTCCTGGGGACGTTGTTGCTGTTTTAAGTGCACATTGTAACTACCAGCGCTGGCCTACAAACAGGTTTTAATGGGGCTATTAGTGTAAAAGAACAGGAAACATTCAAAAACATCCCTTAAAATATTCATGAAAATGTTTAATCTGTTGCTTAATCACCATTCTTTGCACATGCACTGCGAGAGGGTAGCTGACAGCATTTCTTTTCTATTACTGACTGACAAGACATTAATAAACTCTTTTTAGGTCCATGATTAATGGCAGACAGATGAACTAGTTCTCTTAAAGTAAGTCTCTGTATTAAAATAACATTACACTTACAAAGTGCCAATGTTTCGCTTCCAAAGTATTTTATCTTCATTTTTGCATCAAGTCTTCCAGTTGGTTAGGCTGTTAAAGATTTCCAATATATATATATACATATACAGGAGCATTATGGCTTTGTAACGAACAGTGGGGTAGAAATTACTATGTGCACTATCTTTGATGTTTGGTTAATATATTGGATGAAATTCCCGTATTTGCTATTTTAACAATATCGTTAACCCACGTAAAATAAACTGTGTTAAAGCAGCAAGCAGACTGTTTAACTAATTTGTTAAAAAACTAGTGGACAGAGTAAACTCTGCCCACTGTGTATTAAATTGTCTATACAGGAGTGTCAGAGCTGGATAGTACTTCCTATAATAGCACAAACTATGTATTAGTTGCTCTCCCGTGGCAGTGCTCATGGACAAAAATAAAACACAATTGCGTTATTTCTTTCCTTTATCTGTGTCGATGATGATCTCCTGCTTGCTCCATTCTTTCTTCTACCTTTTCCTTTTTCTCGCCTGTATGTCTTTTACACATTTTCTCTTGTCTCTGTGGGGCTGGTTTTCCTACCCTGCCCCCGGGCTGGACAGGACTCAAGGTACACCCTAATTTCCTGTCACAAACACAGGAAACTGGAGTGCAACTGTTGGCCTAGAATGGGGGTGGGAGTTAAAATTCTTCTTAAAATTCTTCTATTGTTTGCTTTGCTGCTGGGCCCCCTCATCCCTTGGTCCAAAGGGTGTCCTTGTGCAAGCTCTCCACCAACTTTTTGGGGTGGCTGTGTGTCTGGGTGCCACGTGGCTGTAACAATAGGAAAAAGAGGTGAAAGGCTGGGAACAGCCCCTTGCTCCCTGACTTACAGTTTATCAGTGGCCCAGATCCTTTTCCCCACGGAAGCCCTGGGGATCTCGTGGCAATGTTAAAGGGGTGGAGAATTGGCGTAACAATTCCCTGCCTCCTTTTTTCTGGCTTCAGTAGCTAGGGAATGGATATTCATCCAGGGAAATGATAAAGAGAATCCAGCTTTCCATTTGTTTCCGACTCTCATTTGGTTGATTTTCTGATTGGCCTTTTATTGGGCATTAGTCAGGTGGTGTGTTATTAGCATCTGCCTGATCATCAGTGGACTGACCCTCCACCCCACCCCCCAGAATTTTGTGGGGTCATCTTCATTTATATAATGTAGGTGAACCCCTGGGCTATATTGGGCCTAGCATTGGGAGCTCACCAGAGGGGATGGGAAATCATTTGCAAGCAGCCCTTAAGTAGCTGCTTTTGAGGGGTGAAGGGTAAATTTAATAGGATGCAGCCACTTAATATTTCACTATGTATTTCAGCCTTTGAAAATGCAGTTTGAATTTTTATAAACAATGGCTGGAAAAGCTAATAGGTGACAATAAATATGGAGACAGGAAACTGAGTCTGTGGCCAATGATGCAGCAGTACATCACAGGAATCTAGTGTTAAATGGTAATAACATAGAGGTGATGCTGAATAGGTGGTAGCAAGGAGGATGGTCCTTTTTTTTGCCATTCCAAGGCACCTCCCTACAGGAGAGCATTGCAGCATGTCTGGAAGAAGGCAGAGGAAGAGAACTTGATGGTGCAGCTGACCACTACTGCCATTGGCAATGTCAGCCTTATGGTGCATGTTGGCCACGGGTGCCTTGTAGCAAATGGCACATTTCTGCATTTGGCGGGGTGCTGACCCAGAGACACTGCAGCCAGTTCCACAGGGTCACTGTCAGGTAGGTGCTCCTCTGCCTATAGATGTGGGTGTGAGAGTAGCAGCCAGTGGGCAAAGTTTGTCTCTGTTACAGGCTGACTTCCTTGTCGTTCCTTTAATGTTCCACCTCTTCATCCAAGAAACATAAGTAAAGGGGGTTCCCACTGGAAAACCCAATGTACCAATAGCATGGACATACCAAAGAATGGCAGTGCCGGAACACTTTGCACAAAGTCTCCTGACCAACTGAGTGCAATGAGGAAAGAAACAAAGAAAAGCAAGAAAAAGAGTTTGGAAACAGGAACAAAATGCTGCCACCAATCTTACTACAGGGCTTTTTAAACAAAGCTTCTGGAAACAACATACCCAACAGCCCCGGTTGCCCATTTTACACGGATGGGTAAACCATTTAGTGCTGTACTGGTGTAAACGCTGGGAAATTGCATTGACTTCTAAATAATGTAACTGAGGCAAACCCCAATATAATTAACTGCAACTCTTTACCAAGTGACTTCAGAAACTTTTTGCCACTGGATTCTATTTTTGTACGATATGTTTCTGCACCTTTTAATTGGTGCTGTTATGATCACTTTGGGAGGCTCTGATCATAGTCTCTGCCTTCTGGGGGATGGGAAATAAGGGATGATTTTCTGCTTTTGGTACAATGAGGTGCCCCCAGAAATGCATCTTGGGTCACCCCCAGGCATGTATTTTCTGACACCCCCTCATTTTGATAATTATAAAAGGCTCCCAGCTCAGATTGTTCCATGTGTTGGGGGGAGGGGTGCAATATCCAGCACAGCAGCAGAAAAGAACAATGACTGGGCTTTAAAGAGGCAACTGCACTTTCTGTGCTATGGTAGTACTGTGTTTGAAAATACATATTGAAGAGTGAACGAGCCCAGGAGGAAGGAGCACTGCTCCCTTTCAGGTAATGTCACAAAGTATGAAGCAAAGGCGATTTGCCACCTCTGGTTTGGAGGAGTGCCCTCCTCGAAGGCGATTGTCCAGGTTATGTGGGAAGAGATGGTACAGAGCATGTGGAGGCAGTTTCTGTGGTGAGGGGGTCCCCGGCTCAAATGCAGAAGAGGTTTAACACATTTAAGAAGTTTAATAAGTTATTGGCACTGAATGTACCTGTTTCCAGTGATTTGTTGTGGCATGTCAGCAACACACACTTTCACCTTGACCAGCTGCATCCTCACATCGGTCACATGCTGACCACTTGGGAACTCTTTAACATTTCTCAAACAATCACAAGGCAGCACATATTCATGCATGAATATGATTCACCCCCTGAAATGATTATGATTTTTAAAAAATATCAGACCACTCCTTCTTTCGAACAAACATGCCTTCGATCACTTGATAGGACCCAGAAACAACAAACTAGTCAGTTCTGCAATTCAACCAGTTGAGGTTTCCAATGTTCACTGGGATATTGTAGTGAATAGTAATGGTTATTGATAGACTTGCGATGTGTAATCGGCAATTGGACTTTGTGCATTAGAGTTTTTGTCCGACAAGACTTTTTTTCTTTTCAATTTGAGGGGGGGGGGGGGGGGAGGGGGGGGAGGGGGAGGGGGGAGGGGAGGGGAGGGGGAGGGGAGGGGAGGGGGAGGGGAGGGGAGGGGTGGGGGGAGACCTGCTGGCTGGGATGCCGGTCAAGGGACTAAAGTAAATCCGGTGGGAGGCAATCGGGAGAGGGTGAGCGTGCTCCAACAGGGGCTCATACTTAGGGTTGCTCCTGACTCCACATTATCAGTGAGCTGCAGGGCCTTCCCCATTTGGAGCCTGCAGCTCGGGCCACACGCCAGCGTCAATGGGTGGGCGGAGCAGCCGCAGGCTGACTTCACGCCTGTTTTGGGCACTACTTGAAAATTGCTGCCGGGGAGTGGAGACCAAATGTAGTGTTCATGAAAAGTGAGGTTAGAGGCTTGGAAATAATTGGACCAGGGCAAGCAGACATAATCAGTCTTCATTTTAAAATGATATAATCTGTCCTTATTTTCATATTGCCGTTATAAATTCCTATGTCCATATTTATAATGGAAACTGCCTATGTAAACTTGTCACGGTGTAATTATACCTTCCCAGCTGCATTGGCTCTTCAGCGCCTCCAATTGGGATGCAACGGTCTCTGCCTCAGTCACTCCCTGTGGCAGAGCATTCCATGTCTCAACAAGCCTCTGTGTAAAAATGTCTTTCCTACCCACTGTCCTCACTCTCTTAGTGACAATTTTAAATTGCTGACCCCTTGTTACTGACTCCCCAGTTGTGCCCAGGAACATTGAGGATATGTGTGTATTTAAAAGCAGTCTGTGCCCAAATGCAGCAAGGCTTGGACAACATCCAGGATTGGGCTGATAAGTGGCAAGAAACATTAGTGCCACACAAGTACCATCTCCAACAAGAGAGAGTTTAACCACCTCCCCTTGACATTCAATGGCATTACCATCGCCAAATCCCCCACCATCAATATCCTGGGGATCACCATTGACCAGAAACTTAATTGGACCAGCCATATAAATACTGTGGCTAAAAGAGCAGGTCAGAGGCTGGGTATTCTGCGGCAAGTGACTCACCTCCTGACTCCCCAAAGCCTTTCCACCATCTGTAAGGCACAAGTCAGGAGTATGATGGAATACTCTCCACTTGCCTGGATGAGCAGAGCTCCAAAAACACTCAAGAAGCTCGACACCATCCAGGACAAAGCAGCCCGTTTGATTGGCAACCCATCCACCACCGGTGCACCGTGGCTGCAGTGTGTACCATCCACAGGATGCACTACAGCAACTCGCCAAGGCTTCTTCGACAGCACCTCCCAAACCTGCGACCTCTACCACCTAGAAGGACAAGAGCAGCAGGCGTATGGGAACACCACCACCTGCACGTTCCCCTCCAAGTCACACACCATCCCGACTTGGAAATATATCACTGTTCCTTCATCATCGCTGGGTCAAAATCTTGGAACTCCCTACCTAAAAGCACTGTGGGAGAACCTTCACCGCATGGACTGCAACGATTCAAGAAGGCGGCTCACCAACACCTTCTCAAGGGCAATTAGAGATGGGTAATAAATGTTGGCCTTGCCAGCGATGTCCACATCCCATGAATGAATTTTAAAAAACGGCTCAGAGGTTTAGTTCCAAGTCGGGTCAGTGGCTCTTGGCAGTGATCTCTAAGCCCATTATCATTGCTCCCTCTCACTTGGAGCCCATTCCCCTCTCTCACTATTAGCAGCTTTTAGGAATTTGGCATGGATACCATCCACAACTATTGCCCTGCCAAGAGTTAGGTGGCACAGTGCACAATCTGCTTTCTTTCATTCACTGGTTCATTTAGTCGTGCTATCTGTGCAGCGCACACTGCTAGCTTTTCCAAACTCCAAGCGAACGGTCCCCTGCTACAGCCCACTGGGTTGGATGCCAATTTAGTAAATGCTCTGTCCAAACCCGGAGGACGATCTCATGGGTTTGTCGAAGAGCACTAGATTAGTCAGTCACTGGCTCTTGGCCAGAGAAACCTTTTCAACCACGACTGACAGCAGACTTTAGCTAACGGAAAAATAATCTACGATCATTTTTGTTTAATTGTGAGCCCTTCCGGATGAACGTCAATCACTGACCACTTCGTCTTCTTAATGACCCTTCTGGCCTCGCAGTGCACTGCCTCACAATCTTCCTTTACAGCAGCTTTTGATTGCACCAAAGTGGCTTCAAGTATCAATTGAAAGGCCCTGTGCTTTTGCCTATGAGCTCACCTTCCCTCTGCAGTTGAGTGAATGAACAGCTAGCATAGTCTGGCTTCAGCTTGTTTATGATTTTGGAATTTAAGAGATGTGGGGATAGTACGTAAAATGAGTAGAGCTTAGGTTTGTGAAGAAAACAAAGGGATGCCCTAGTGTTTTAAAAAAAATGTTAGATTGTAAAGTCCCTGACAGTGTAATGCTACAATGTTTTAAATATTCTTCTGATGCAGACTGATAATAATAAAGGAATTTTAATTCTGCCGAGGTAAATGTTGAGGCTCTGCTCTGAATAGTCAAATGCTGTAAAAACTACAAACACTGTTATACACTGAGAGCACGAGGCCATTAAATGCTGCCCTGAAGCCTCAGAAGAAGCAAACTTTTCCAAACTCAACTCCTGCCACCGTTCATTGGAGGGTATGTGCACATCATCGGCATAGCACACAGATACTGCCTCATATCAAAGCTTCAGTCCTTCAGGTTGGTACGTGCACACCATGATACACATCAGAGGTAACATCTGGCTGGATTTCAGCCAATTACACATGAACTGAAGCATCTGTAAATTTGGGGGCTCGATACCAACTTCCTTAGACATTGTAGTGATCCAAAGTAATTCAAAATGGCTGCCATGCTCCTTTACGCTGTTGCACCCAGTTTATTGCTGCAGTGTTACTGGATTTCCATTCTTCACCCCCAACCACCCCCCCCCTCCATTCAATCCCAAAAGCCAGCTGCTAACAGAAGGTGCAAGTAGAGATGGGAGCTTGACCACAATATTAAAATTAAGTTGACCCAGTAAAGTAGAACTGGGTCATGATGATGGCTGGAAGTGCAGTCCTGGCACACTTCTGGTAAACCGAGAAAAACCTATCCCAATGTCCAGATATGACGCTGGCCAGTAATTGGGAATTGGATACCTGGAAGAATATTTTCCTATCTCTAGCTCAAGGGTACTGATATAGCCTCATAAGCTGCACTCCCAGCTAAGCTGTTCCAGTAGATCTACAACACTGGCATCTACCCGACAATGTGGAAAATTGCCCATGCATGTCCTATCCACAAAGAACAGGACAAATCCAACATGGCCAATTGTCTCCCTATAGCCTACTCCCAATCATCAGCAAATAAATGGAAGGAGTTGTAAACAGCGTTATCAACTGCACTACCACCGTGCTAAATGTGATCGATTCAGAACAGATCTAGCAGCTCAAAACTGGGCATCCATGAGGCGCTGTGGGCCATCAGCAGCAGCAGAATTGTATTCCAGCACAATCTGTAACCTCAAGGCCCGGCATCTTCCTCACTCTACCATTACCAACAAGCCAGGGGATCAATCCTGGTTCAATGAGGAGTGTGGAAGAGCATGCCAGGAGCAGCACCAGGTGTACCTAAAAATAAGGTGCCAACCTGGTGAAGCTACAACACAGGATTACATGCATGCTAAACAGCGGAAGCAACATGCTATAGACAGAGCTAAGCAATTCCACAACCAACGGATCAGATCAAAGCTCTGCAGTCGTGCCACATCCAGTCGTGAATGGTGGTGGACAATTAAACAACTAATGGGAGGAGGAGGCTCTGTGAACATCCCCATCCTCAATGATGGCAGAGTCCAGCACGTGAGTGCAAAAGGCAAAGCTGAAGTGTTTGCAACCATCTTCAGCCAGAAGTGCCGAGCGGACGATCCATCTCGGCCTCATCCTGATATCCCCACCATCACAGAAGCCAGTCTTCAGCCAATTTGATTCACTCCACATGATATCAACAAGCGGTTGAGTGCACTGGATACAGCAAAGGCTATGGGGCCCGACAACATCCTGGCTGTAGTGCTGAAGACTTGTGCTCCAGAACTTGCCGTGCCACTAGCCAAGCTGTTCCAGTACAGCTACAACACTGGCATCTACCCGACAATGTGGAAAATTGCCCAGGTATGTCCTGTCCACAAAAAGCAGGACAAATCCAATCAGGCCAATTACCGCCCCATCAGTCTACCCTCAATCATCAGCAAAGTGATGGAAGGTGTCATTGACAGTGCTATCAAGCGGCACTTACCAATAACCTGCTCACCAATGCTCAGTTTGGGTTCCGCCAGGACCACTCGGCTCCAGACCTCATTACAGCCTTGGTCCAAACATGGACAAAAGAGCTGTATTCCAGAGGTGAGGTGAGAGTGACTGCCCTTGAAATCATGGCAGCATTTGACCGAGTGTGGCACCAAGGAGCCCTAGTAAAATTGAAGTCAATGGGAATTAGGGGGAAAACTCTCCAGTGGCTGGAGTCATACCTAGCACAAAGGAAGATGGTAGTGGTTGTTGGAGTCCAATCATCTCAGCCCCAGGACATTGCTGCAGGAGTTCTTCAGGGCAGTGTCCTAGGCCCAACCATCTTCAGCTGCTTCATCAATGACCTTCCCTCCATCATAAGGTCAGAAATGGGGATGTTCGCTGATGATTGCACAGTGTTCAGTTCCATTCACAACTCCTCAGATAATGAAGATGTCCAGCAAGACCTGGACAACATCCAGGCTTGGACTGATAAGTGGCAAGTAACATTCGTGCCAGAGAAGTGCCAGGCAATGACCATCTCCAACACGAGAGAGTCTAACCACCTCCCCTTGACATTCAATGGCATTACCATCGCCGAATCCCCCACCATCAACATCCTGGGGGTCACCACTGACCAGAAACTAAACTGGACCAGCCATATAAATACTGTGGCTACGAGAGCAGGTCAGAGGCTGGGTATTCTGCAGTGAGTGACTCACCTCCTGACTCCCCAAAGCCTTTCCACCATCTACAAGGCACGAGTCAGGAGTGTGATGGATTACTTTCCACTTGCCTGGATGAGTGCAGCTCCAACAACACTCAAGAAGTTCAACACCATCCAGGACAAAGCAGCCCGCTTGATTGGCACCCCATCCACCACCCTAAACATGCACTCCCTTCATCACCGGTTCACTGTGGCTGCAGTGTGTACCATCCACAGGATGCACTGCAGCAACTCGCCAAGGCTTCTTCGACAGCACCTCTCAAACCCACGACCTCTACCACCCAGAAGGACAAGGGCAGCAGGCACATGGGAACACCACCACCTGCACGTTCCCCTTCAAGTTACACACCATCCCGACTTGGAAATATATCGCTGCTGCTTTATCGTCGCTGGGTCAAAATCCTGGAACTCCCTACCTAACAGCACTGTGGGAGAACCTTCACCACACGGACTACAGTGGATCATCTTCTCAAGGGCAATTCGGGATGGGCAATAAATGCTGGCCTCGACAACGACGCCCACAACCCTGAACGAATAAAAAAAAAAGTGGCACTTATTCACCAATGACCTGTTCACTGATGCCCCACCAGAAATTTGGATTCCACTAGGCCCACTTGGCTCCAGACCTCATTACAGCCTTGGTCCAAAAATAAACTTGTCCTAAATTCCAGAGGTGCGGTGAGAGTGACTGCCTTTGACACCAAGGTAATATTCCACTGAGTTGACACCAAGCAGCCCTAGTAAAACCAAATCAGTGGGGATCATAACAGCAATTTTCTCCAGTTAAATATTGGGAAGACCAAAGCCACTGGGAGCTAAACTGGACCATGTAATGCCCATTCTGTAGGCGCTATGCAGACACCTAAGCCCTGAAAATGGTGTCAGGGGACAGGGGAATTTCAATGGATGTTATTTATATGGACTTCCAGAAGGCATTTGATAAGGTCCCACTGTTAGCTAAGATAGAAGCCCATGGAATCGAGGGAAAAGTACGGACTTGGTTAGGAAATTGGTTGAGCGAAAGGCGACAGAGAGTAGGGATAATGGGTAAGTATTCACATTGGCAGGATGTGACTAGTGGAGACCCGCAGGGATCTGTCTTGGGGCCTCAATTATTCACAATATTTATTAACGACTTAGATGAAGGCATAGAAAGTCTCATATCTAAGTTTGCCGATGACACAAAGATTGGTGGAATTGCAAGCAGTGTAGATGAAAACATAAAATTACAAAGCGATATTGATAGATTAGGTGAATGGGCAAAACTGTGGCAAATGGAATTCAATGTAGACAAATGTGAGGTCATCCACTTTGGATCTAAAAAGGATAGAACAGGGTACTTTCTAAATGGTAAAAAGTTAAAATCAATGGATGTCCAAAGGGACTTAGGGGTTCAGGTACATAGATCATTGAAGTGTCATGAATAGGTGCAGAAAATAATCAAGAAGGCAAATGGAATGCTGGCCTTTATATCTAGAGGACTAGAGTACAAGGGGCAGAAGTTATGCTGCAGCTATACAAAACCCTGGTTAGACCGCACCTGGAGTACTGTGAGCAGTTCTGGGCACTGCACCTTCGGAAGGACATATTGGCTTTGGAGGGAGTGCAGCGTAGGTTTACTAGAATGATACGAGGAGAGATTACACAATTTGGGGTTGTGTTCTCTAGAGTTTAGAAGGTTAAGGGGTGATCTGATCGAAGTTTATAAGATATTAAGGGGAACAGATAGGGTGGATAGAGAGAGACTATTTTCGCTGGTTGGGGATTCTAGGAGTAGGGGGCACAGTCTAAAAATTAGAGCCAGACCTTTCAGGAGTGAGATTAGAAAACATTTCTACACACAAAGGGTTGTAGAAGTTTGGAACTCTCTTCCGCAAACGGCAATTGATACTAGCTCAATTGCTAAATTTAAATCTGAGATAGATAGCTTTTTGGCAACCAAAGATATTAAGGGATATGGGCCAAAGGCAGGTATATGAAGCTAGATCACAGATCAGCCATGATCTTATCAAATGGCGGAGCAGGCACGAGGGGCTGAATGGCCTACTCCTGTTCCTATGTTCAAATGTGTCCGAGATGTGTGCGCACACTTCAGACTTGTCTTGCGCGGGGTGCCATCTTGGTAAAGGTGGTTGTGCACGCCTAACGAACGCCGGCAGCATGTAGAGTAGGGAGATTATGATGTATATCAGCATGCAACACTGATTTAAAGGGATTGCTGATATTTTGGAACTCCATGCTTCAGCCAACACACAGTCTTAACCTTGCTCAGCTGAACAGGTCTTAGACGGCATGGAGGAGCCCCCACCAGCGCTATTTAAAGGGATCATGCAGAAGTTATAGGTTAGTTCCTGGATTATTGCTTCTGGCTGCTGATGAATTTATACCTGTTTTTGGAGGTCTCCTATGCTTGAATACTAGGATTAGGGGACATAGCCTAAAAATTAGAGCCAGGACTTTCAGGAGTGAAGTTAGGAAACACTTCTACACACAGAGGGTGGTAGAAATTTGGAAAGCTCTTCTGCAAACGGCAGTTGATGCTAGCTCAATTGTTAATTTTAAATCTGAGATTGATAGACTTTTGTAAACCAAAGATATTAAGGGATATGGGGCTAAGGCAGGTATATGGTGTTAGGTTACAGATCAACGATGATCTCATTGAATGGCGGAACAGGCTCGAGGAGCTAAATGGCCCACTCCTGTTCCTATAATAAAGTTTCAATACTCTACAGGGGGTGGGCTGGCTTGCTGACAGGCAACAGTAAGGGCACTGGCGGAGTGGCAGAGGTGGGACAGGAATGCTGTCATCCTGAGAGAGGTTCATACTCCATGGAGCCACTGCCACTTGCTGCCTCCTGTTATGCGCTGCCACCTCCTGCAAGAAAGCGGGACGTGTGTCGGTGAGTGTCCTGCAGGATGTTTGGGTGATGTGGCTGTCGTGGTTGAATAGCTGCCAGTGTGTGTGACCTGTGAGTTGAGGGTGTGCGACTTGCAACAGTGGTAATGTGTGAGGGTGAGAGGAAGCTTCTGATTGGAAGAGTTGCATACTGATTGAAAGAGTTTGTTGATAGGTGGGTGATGGGGGGTGTAGAGTGTGGAGCAGTGGATGCGGCTAATGGTGCAGTTGGTAGGATGTGCCATATGAAACTTGAACTCACTCAACTTGACAACTTATGTTAAATCATTGAACTTCTTCCTGCACTGCATCCATTCATGATGCTATGCTCCTGGCATAGACCTCGTCCGCTACTGTCTCCCGCTGCCTCGGGAGCATATGTCTGGAGGGTCTCTTGCCCCCCTGCAGATATAGGATGCCCCTCCTCCTGTCCACCTCTTGCACCAAGGCCTGTAGTGCATCATCACAGAACCTTGGTGCACGCTGTCTCGCAGGCCTGGTACAAACTCAGGTTGGCGGGGTCTGATGTGCAGATTGGAGGATGTGGGATGTAGTTTTCTGAAAATTTTATTCAGTGTTTTAAAATAAAACAACAGTTTTTAACCATAAGGACGAGACCTGCATCTGTGTTTTACGTGTGCGATTTCTGATCTCCGTTCAGACCTATATCTTTTATTTTGAAAACATAAGAGTCCAGCAAACTTTAAGCAGCCAAGTTGTTGCTTATTATAAATTCCAGAGTTCCCATCATCACCATGCTTCACTATAGTCCAGCACAGATTCACTTCCCAATGGACTTAAAACACTACCTGCAGCCAAAGTGCACCTCCCCTTTAAGAGATGCAGGCTGCCTTTAAGTGATGCTAGCCACTCCTGATATCGGGGGCCCCCCTGCTGGTGCGTGCAGCCAATCAGCAGCGCAGGTAGTGCTGGCTGCACACAGCAATCATAGAAATCAGCAGGCAGCATGAATGTCACGTGCTGCCTGCATCTCAACCAACGGGCGCAGGTTAATCGCGCACCACGATCCCAGCACCTGTTTTTGGGGATTATCCAAGTCCCGCTCACCCATCATATCTATCCTTGCTTGGGCTCCTGGTCCACCAATACCTCCAATTTAAAATTATCATCCTTGTTTTTAAATCCCTATCTTTGTTATCTCCTCCAGCCATACAACCTCCCCTCCCTGAACTCTCCATTCCTCTGAGCCTGTGCATCCTCCCCTCCCTTTGCCCCACCATTTACAGCTGTGCCTTCAGCCTCCTTGGTCCCACACTTTGGAATTCCCTCCCTAAATCCCTTCACCTCCCTCCTCTTTTAAGACCATCCTTAAAACCCACCTCCTTGACCAAGCTTTGGGTCACACCTCCTCATATCTCCTTCTGTGGGCCTTTACATTAACAGTGCCATAATTTATATGGGATCACCCACGTTAAGAGGAAGAATTTCCATCCGTGGGACAGCAAGATAATTGTCCAGATGTTTAGCTTGTGTCGAGTTATCAAAATCGAATATGTAGAGTAAAGGCCAGGCACTTCCCCAGAAGGAGTGAGGGAAAACCTGGAGGGTGATTCACACCTACCCACCCCTGAGGATTGCTATTTCAGGCTCAATGATTAGCTTTCTTTCTCTTTTTTTTAAAGACTATTTTACAATTGTAGCAAAGTGTGACATTTAGCGTGTGAGATCTGTGGTGATTTCTGGAGTGCAGGAAGTGGGAAAATTAACCCAAGTGTTAGCAGTCTTCTCAACCATGAGGCATCACAGTCAAGCTGGTTTCTGTTCTTATCTGATCTTATCCTGTTCTTAAGTGACCAGGAGTGGAGGACCTTGGCTGAGTTTCCCATGACCTTGGAGTCAATTGAAGAAGCTTTATCAGCAGGTTGGTTGAGACCTGTTAACTCAGCATAGGTTGTATGGCTCAGTACCACAAAAGACAGTACATTTTCTGACTGGGCTATCTGATCAGATGGTAGGTTTTCCTCTGTAGCGCTTGGGCGTACATAGGAACAGGAGTAGGCCATTCAGCCCCTCGAGCCTGTTCCTCATCACCTGGGTGGAACATATAAAGAAAGATCAGGTGGGGAGGATACCTGAGCCCACCCGATTTACCAGCCTGTTTAAATTAATAGACAGATAATCATACAGCTGTATTAAGGCCGTGCAAAGCTCCCCGCCAGATTTGATACTCTGTTCCGCCTATGCTCAAGCAGCAAAGGGGGAAAATCTGCCCCCAGGAATCAAGTTCACTGCCATTCCATGATCTGGAGCTCAGCGTACGGGGCTGAGGGTGGAACTACAGGGTGGGATGTCGGTGCTGGCGTCGTTGTTCTATTTTAGGATATTTCAGTTACATCCGTAGATTGAGACCCAGTGAAACCCAGAACCATTAAATCTCATCACAGAGCCTGGTGCTCAGCCTGTTTCCGACAGTATTTAAAGAGAAACAGAACTTTTAGGTCATCATTCAATTTAATCAAAAGTCCAGCACCCCAGTAACAGATGTCAGAAAATAATGGAAATCGATGCAATTTTCCAGTTAGAGCTTTGTTCTGATGTAACAGTAAGTACTTTGTGTTGATAAAAATGATGGGAAACAATTGCAGGGTTGCCCAGGTCTCACTAACTTTCTGGCATAGCAGCAAAAAGCAGCAGCCTTTTTATTTGACTTTGACTGTTTTATTGAGTTTTGGCTGTGATGGAACGACCATTACCTCCTAGAGGGAAAAGGCAACCCAATAGGATAAGTGTTCTCAGCAGGAATATTTACCTGTGAAGATATCACCGTCGGTTTAAGTTCATTTGGTTACCCCCTTCTCTCTCCTTTTCTCTCCCTCCCCTGAAGGCACGGACGTCCTGTTGTATAGCTCCATGGGTACCAGCCTCCCACTGATAGCCAAAGCTGGAGGATGATTCCACAGAGACCAGCTCACGGCTGCTGTATCACCCAAACGGCCATTCTTCACACGGGCGACCAGACAGTGAGGAGGTGGCAATCTATTCGTGGAGGCATCACTGCTCAATCCTATCATGTGACGTCCATGCATGCGTACTTTGTAGCAGGATCCTAGTGATCAGAAAGGAGGACCCCGGCTGATTGTTCCCCTCCTTAGCCTGGGGGACTTGAACTGCTTCCCCAGTTGAGGCCATTTATCCAGCACAGGCCAGTGATTGAACCCGAGATATTACTGCATGGATGGCTCAGTGCTACTTTGGGCAGTACATGTACCCACTCAATCAGTGGGGAATCTACCAGGGCCTCTTTGGGGGAAAAAATTTACAAGGAATCTTAATTAACTTGGACAATGAAGGGGGAATTTTAACTCCCTCCACTTGCCGGAAACTGGGCGAAATGGGAGTTAAAATCGAGCGGCCCTATTTGTCGCACTATTCCCGACCCGCAGCAGGATTAATCCGCCCGAGGCAGGAGCCTCACTCTAATATATGTTAATCGGAGACCTATAACGTAGATAAGACTCTGATTGTATTTTGAGGGCGTACTGAGCAGGGTGTGCCTGCCATGGATGCTCTGCTCAGTAAAACCTGCAGGGGAAGAAGCAGAAGTCCCAAAAGGTAAGTTTTGAACTTATCTTTGTGGGGCCTGGAGAGCTCCTCCATGCCCCATGAGGAAAGTCTGGACCTCTGTTGCCCCTGTCCCCCACCCCCACCCATAAGCTAACCCCACCCCCGGCTACTTACCCGAGTATTGGACAGGCAGCTGGCTGGCAGGATGTAAATGAGACCCAGCAGTTATTATAGGCCAGGCCTCCCACGGAGACTGTCGGGTGAGAGTCCCACAGACTTCCCGCCCAGGAGTTAAAATTCCCTCTCTGATTTTTTTTTCCCTGCTTTGCTTTGTTTTTTTATCAATTCTCCCTTTTTCTACTTGTCTACTGAAGACAGTGACTCAAGCAGGACCCCTGTGTTGATGAACGTACATTATATGAAGACAGTCATGTACCGAATGGGGCACACTCATGAATGTCAACTTCTGTAACTGTTTTATAAACTTTTAGGTCAGTTTTCAAGAAGTCGGCGCTGATGAATCCTTTTGATCTCGGATCAGTAACTGGGTCATGAATGGATAAAGCTCTCCCATCAGATTCCCATCAGATAGTGGGTGTGTTACTTCAAAAAACGAAGTTCCTTGGTCCTAATTTCCATGCTCATCCCTTCCACGGCCTTGTTCCTTCTGTATAAGCATACCTGACAGTCTTTGCTAATGTGCCATCACTCATTAGGGGTGATTTTAACTTTTGGCGATAGTGTAAAACGGGTGATATCAGATAGGCCGTCTGTTATACACCTCTCCCGATTTTCCCTTCCATTGAAGTCAATGCAAAGGAAGAGGTGTGTATCCGATCTTGCCCATTTTATACTATTGCCAAAAGCTAAAATTGCCCCCATTCTGCTTACATGCTTGAACCATCTGAAGTGTCTTTCAGTGATTCAGTCCACTACTGTTAAACTCAGTTCTAGTTTCATTTATGTATCACTTCTAAGTCTTTGGAGCGTAAAAGTGGCCAAAAGTGATACTCGGATGATCCTTTCCAGTCACTAACTGTGCGCCCCCTCCAGTACTGCACCTCCTATATTTTTTGCATTTGTGAGTAACCATCCTCCAATTTTTCTCATTTAGTTTTATCCCTGCTATTCAAGGACGAGTTGCTGAGAGGGTGGGTGAGTGGATCTCACTCCTGGTACTCTATCATATGGGTGTCAGCAGTGGCTCAGTTGGTAGCACTCTCGCCTCTGAGCCAGAAGGCTGTGGGTTCAAGTCACACTCAACTTGAGCACATAATTTAGGCTGACACTCCAGTGCAGTACTGAGGGAGTACTGTCCATTTCTGCAGTCAGAGATGCCGTCTTTCAGATGCGATGTTAAACTGAGAACCCGTCTGCCCTCTCAGGTGGACGGAAAAGATCCTGAGGCATTTCGAAGAAGAGCAGGGAAATTCTCACTGGTGTCCTGGCTAATATTCATCCCTGAACTGCCACCACTAAAACAGATTATCTAATCATTTATTGCATTGCGGTTTGTGGGATCTTGCTGTGTGCAAATTGGCTGCCGTGTTTCCAACATCACAACAGTGACTACACTTCAAAAATATTTAATTGACTGTAAAGTGTTTTGGAATGTCCTGAGGTTGTGAAAGTCGCTATAGAAATACAAGTTCTTTCTGAGACAGCAGCCAGAGTGGGTGCGGGGAGATTTTGAGGCCATCCGCCAGGGGGGATGCAGAGTGATGGTGCCGAAAATGGTGGGGAACGACCTACCCGCGGTATGGCTGACAGTACCTCCCCAAGGGCCTACCATTGCGTGGTGGAAGCATCTGTCAGGTGATGGTCGCATTCAGCATGTAAATCGGGGTTCAGCCAGAGAGGAGCTCGGAAGGTAAGTTTTCATTTATTTTTGTGGGGCCTGGAGGAGCAGGTGTAAAACCTGGGCCTTTGCTGCTCTGGGATCCCTACCCCCACGCCCCCCTCTTCCCGAGAGAGGACCCATCCCCCGGACCTCCCTTTCTCCTTCCTTGCCCAATATTGCAGCAGCCCTGAAAGTGGGCCATTCCAGGCGCTCGTTTTCAGCCCGCTGCCCATGTGTTCATGAGGCCTGGCCCGCAAAAATAGACCAGGTCTCCCGTAAACGTTATCGAACAGCCAGCCACCTGAAAACCGCGTGGAGGGGAAAATCTCCCCTGGTGTGTGGACAGTCCAGGGGCAATGTCTCCTCCTCTTGTTTTTCTTTCTTCCCTAAGGGAGGGATGTCCGGATTCTGTTCACGCCTGTTTGGAGTGACGTCGTTGAACTGGAGCGGTAAAATTCAACTTCAGGGACGCAAAATGGGCGGTAATTGATCATCTGTTCATTATACACCCGGGAAGGAAAATCGGGCGGGCTTTATAACGGGCGGCCAATCCGCTACCACTTGTTCTGCACCTCCCCCGTTGTTCCTCCCCCACCCCCGCCCCGGGTCTCACTACTCCCTAGGATTGTACGTTGGATCCACCTCATGACACCACTGAAACTTTCAGAGCATTTTCAGTAACACATGATCCATGTGCTCATGCCACTGATCTCTGCTCTGATCGACAGCAACCCAAATGGTTTTTGGAGCTGGCTGTTCCAGGAACCAAGCCAAATCAAGAATTGCACAATCGCCTGGAAAAAAAAATTACTTTGAAAATTGGCTTCGGTGTCGATCAATAATCCTCCTAATGGGGCCTGAGAACCATTTGCAGCCTGCCTCACCTTCACTTATGGCCCTCAGTAGACCTGCTGCTCCATGCTTATATGCTGTTAGCTATAGGACATTGATGGAGCTGGGATTTAGGGCTCTCTTGTTTTCTCACCCTTACTGGCAAAATCAGGCAAAGCAAATGCTACCAGGAGGGTTTCCATACAGCAATTTACCAGTCTCCATACAGCAATTTAAAGGGCCCCATTAAAACGGGGGAAGTGGGTGAGGCTAAAAACCCTCGGCCTTCCTCCACCGGCATAAGTGCGGCAGAGTGGGTGCCAGTGCCCTCCACTCCTGACCCTGCTGGAGAACCCAGGCTCAGTGCTGGGTCATGTCGCTTACACGAGTTTGGCAGGTGCTGACACACATATGGGCACATCTTGAATGCCCGCCAGAGGAAGGGAGTTGGAAATGCAGCGTCAGATGGCCGCTTGGTGGGGGTGGGGGGTGTTGCGGTGGTGGCTGCAGTTGGGGCCTCCGCCAAGTGCTGGCAGGCGGTAGATCAGCTCCCTTTATGGGTCAGCCGACCTTGAGCAGGAGTCGAGGAAATTCATGCCTTAGGAATCCCTCTCCTCAACCTCATTCCCTTTGACGTCATGACGTCACAGGGCCAGGTTTGGGGTGAATGGAGGTTCTGCCTGCCCCAGGTCCTTCTGAACTAATGCAATTGCAGCGGAGACACAGTGTTTCCGGATCCCTCCAGGCTTTGGGAGCCCCCCCGCCCTCTCCCCAGTCAGGCCTCCTGTGTCCAGCGTCCACCAGGGATACTTCATTGGAGCTGAGGATCTTCAGCCCCAGAATTGCGTCGAGTCACATCGAAACTACAGCACGGAAACGGGCCATTCGGCTCAACTGGTCTATGCCGGCATTTATGCTCCACATGAGCCTCCTTCCTCTCTACTTCATCTAACCCTATTAGCATATCCTTCTATTCCTTTCTCCTTTGTGTGTTTATCTAGCTCCCCCTTAAATGTATCTATGTTATTTGCGTCAACTCCTTGCGGTAGCGCGTTCCACATTCTTACCACTCTTTGGTATTCTCCTGAATTCCCTACTAGATTTATCAGCGACTATTTTATATTTATGACCGCTAGTATTGATTCTAAAGTTTTTCTCTTTCCTGCGGCGAGATGTCCGGCCTCCACTTGGCAGTTGCCCAGAGTCAGATGATTGAAATCAGGACACCCTCCTGCGTGGAATCGCAGGTGAGACCCCTGTCCCATCACTCCATGATGTCATGTGTTGCAGCATTCCTGAAGGTGGCCCTCAACTAAGAGATTAATTAGCACGGTGGCCCTTGACAAAAGAAAAGCTAGTGAGTAACAGTGCTGCTAGCGATGCTAAACGACACATTGGTGGTTGTCTCTTGGGCTGATTTTCTTCTCCTTTGCGCCCGGGGAATGCTGAGTTTCCAGACGCACAGCGAGGTAAAAGGGGCTGACATTGCTGGGGGATTTATTGGGGGGTGGGTGGGGGGGCTGTGGCATATGGAATGCTCGTGCCTGCAGCAGGTGCAAGGAAAGATCATCTATGCAAATAAGCCAGGTGGGTGTCTGCTGCATGCTCCACAGTTTTGTTATACAAAGAGGCCCAAGGTGGGGTGATGGGGGTGGGGGCAGAATCAAGAATTAAGACTGGAAGAGAACACTGATTGACTAAGAGGAATTGACAGCAGAAAGAAAGATTGGAATACCAGGAGCTTCTCCAAAATGTCTTCAGCTGAGTGCCTGAGTTGTGTATTTAAGGAACTCTGATTTCCACATGCAACGGAGAAAGTGGCTCAAAGTGCCTTCTGCAACATTAACCCTAACCCTAATCCTCTGCAATTCCTCAGCTGCCATCATTCACTGTGCTGCCACTTTACTCTCCATGATCAGTAGGAATTCTCTGGACAAAGGGCAACCAATTTATTGACCTATATTTTGTCATGTGGCGGCTAATGTTAGCGTCCAGTGCATGTAATACGAGTGCCGGCTGGCTGTTGGGTTCAGTTGGCAGCTGATTGGAATTCAGCTGGTCCTGCTTGCTCCTGAGATGGCTCTGCAAACGATTTAGCCGTGTCCACTTCTTCTGTGGCCGTCTGGTCCTGCCTGATTTCTGGAACATCTACTGTCACTTGTGTAGGGGTGCTGGATGGGACAGATATGGCATTGCATTGGGAAACAACAGCCTCATTTTCGACCTACTCCAGCTATCCCCTTGCTGCTTCTCACTGTCCACTGATCTATGTGGGGCAGACCTCTGGGCGGCTGTAGGGGCAGTGAAGTCCTGGGTAATGGCTTTCTCCATCTCATCCCCCAGGATGTTTGTAGATCGGTGCCTAAGGCCCCATTGCCTATGCAAATTGGGGATAGGGTTACCAACACTGGTTGGAGGTATTCCTGGAGGTTTGATTATATGACGTCTGGCCACATGACCCTGGTCACGTGACATTTGATCACGTAGCAACAGATCATGTGATGTCTGATCACATGACATCTGCAAGTATTTGCCTTATAGCGGTCGGGTCCCCAGTAGTTGAGTATCTTCGCTCGTGGTTTCGTGCCAGTAGCTATCGTGCAAAAAGTTCAGAGAACCAGGAGGCCACATGAGCAGGTGAAGAGTGGAAACAGTGGGGGGCAAGAGGGGAAACCAAAGGAGGGAGGAACTTTGATTCTACCAATAACTAATAGTAACTCATTGGAATTAGATCGATAACTAATAGTAATACTGGCAATGCTTAGGTTCCTCTCATAACCAACAGTAATACAAAAGCTCACTGATAGTCTATATGTAACTGGTAGTAATAGGTGTAACACCCAGATATCCAACTTGTAACTAGTAGTAATCGCATAACCCGCTAATATTCATCCTGTAACTAAGCCAGAATCCCCCTGCATTGCAAAGGTGCGGTCAGGCTCCCCAGTCAATGCCACTTTTAACAGGTCCCACCTCCTCCCTAAACTCCTTAGACTCTGTTATGGTGACAGAGCGGGAGAAACCTCAAGTGTTTTTAGGAGAAGGCTTGCCTGGTCATTAACCCCAATATTCCCAAATTGGCTGATGAGAAATTCGCCCCCTTTGGAACACACCATTAACCTTAGATTTGCACACCTGTAGCAATCTCCAGGCTATAATAAGAAAGAGTAAATAAAAAGGAGAGTCAGAAAAACAGAAAGGGGAAAAGAAAAATGTGAGGCAAATAGAGAAACATAAAAAGAGATGATAAAGATCAAGAAAAGAAACAGACAAATGGGTAAAAGAAAAAGAGAAAAGAAAGAAAGGGAACATGGGAAGGAGAGAGGGAATGTAAGAAGGAAGAAAGGAAGGAGATAATGAAGAAGGAGGAGAAAAAAGAAAGGAACAAGGGGAAAGTGAGGGAAGACAGGAAAGAGGGGAAAAAAGTTGGGAAGAAGGAAAGAAAGAAAGGACAGAATGAAAGAATGCAGAAAAGAAGGAAGGAGAGAAACCTTCCCGATGCTTGGTTGGTAAATGCAGTATTAAATGTGGAACTCGGCAGGTTGGAGGGTCACTCCCTGGTCTGTGCTAAGTTAGTTTATCTCAGCCAGGGCCATACCTGGGTTGTACAATTGGGTTCAGTTGACCTGGACTAAGGAGAGCAAAAAATGAACCAGGGTTCCCAGTGCCGGCCCTAGAAGCAGTCTTCAACACTGGGTGAGGACAGGATTGGCCTCAGCCATGATGCACTGCCCCCATCCCCAGATTCAGCCCTTCTGGGGAGGGGGAGAAAAAAGATGGAGAAAAATTGGTTTTGAAAAATGAAAGAGAGCATTTTATATATTTTTTTGGTGCGATTACAGAGAGAAACAGAGAGTTAATGAGACTCACCAAGACAGACCTTACTCTGGACTGAACCCAGTTGACTATCTGGTAATGCTTATAGTGAGTACTTGATCCTCCTGTAACAGTGACAGGCTGCTGTGCGATTCCCTAACATTGCCAGCAATAACTCGGCAAATTCTGCCAATGTGTGCAAGCAGTCAGCAGAGGGAGTCTGAATTCCGAACTCATGGAGCCCCCTGTCTGCAACTAATTAGAACTTTACTTTTAAAAAGCAAACAGATCAAAGAGAGTATGTTATAGAAGATTAAATTCCTCGCTAACATTAATTAAGTGTTGCTATCCTTGAAATTTGACTGCATAATTATTTATATTAAAAGGATAGTGATAGTGTTGAAAGTGCTATTGCATTGTTTGTCCATAATATGAAGTGGTTTGCAGTTCCTCCAAAGTTTTTATCTCTCCAAACTCTGATGCTCCCATCCTCCCCCCCCCCCTCATTAAAATGCACTTTTTTTGGAGGGACAGTTTTGAATTTCCTGCGATGTTCCAGATTTAATCCCATTTTTTTCTGCTCCGCCCCTGTCCTGAATTCATTGGCTCTGATATTTGCGGGGAGGGTGAGGGGGAATGCGGCAGCTTGTGGGGGGAGGGGCAATCTGGCAAGGTCAGGGGTGCGGAGGTCCTGCTGAATTTTTTTTTTCTTCCGTTTCTCCTCTGGCAGCCGATCAAATTGACAGGTTGGCCGGCTGCTGGGCGGGAAAACCAGCGGCAGGAGGCCGCAGCTGGGGACTCCAGGGACAGTCCCTGGCAGTTGCAATCGTGGGGCAGGCTTCAGTTGGAGGAGGCTGGCCACGATCGTGGGGCAGGCTTCAGATCGGGGGGGGGGGGGGGGAAAGGAGGGCATGTGGTGGAGGGGGTCGCAGATTGTGGTGGGGGGGGAGAGAGAGGCTGCGATCGGCAGAAGGGAGGCCAAGGGTTTGCTTGAAGGGCCGAGGGGGGGGGGGGGGGGAGGGGAGCCCTCCTGCTCCTTCTGGGCCACAAGGAATGTTGTAAAAGCCACTTACCTTCTGAAGCCGGCAGCTCCCGCCTCCCTTTTTGCTGCCGGGTTTTCCAAGCTCTGGGAAACCCGGCTGGCAGCAGTTAAATTTAAACCAGGCTCCCAATTGCACTGTGGGAGCCTGATTTAGATATGTTAATGAAGTGCCCAGCCTCTCCACGGCAGGATATCCACACGCCTCGAAACCTGCCGCCGTGAAAATGGCACGTCGGGTTGGGGACGCGTTCCCCATTTTTTAGGGTTAACCACCCCCCCCTGACCTCCTCCCACCCATCATGGGGGTGGGAGGGGTTGGTTTAATATCGAGGCCATCATCTCTTTACTGGGGTACAGTTTCATAATTGCTTGACATCCTCTGGATACCTCGTCTAAATGGATAATCTTCTTGTCTGCGCCTAGGCAGCGAGTGTCTCAGTAGGTTATTCAACCGCATGGGTCAAGTTCGAGCCTATCCTCATCCAATGCCCATAAATGTGCACTTCCACCATTGGCCCTTGACTAGGGGTCAGGAATGGGAACCCCTGGATAATTTTCCCCTCCCTAACCCAAGGGAGTTGAGGCTAATTGTAGTGAGATCAGCTATCTAAGCACAGACCAAAGATTAAATCGTTTTTTTTCATAATTTTCTTTACCGTACTCACATCACCTTTTGCTCTCACTGGGATACTCACTATTTCCCAGCAAAGAGCACAGACTGATGACCCATTCCCATTTCTCTGCCGATGCTGGACTTGAACCAGCCATGACTGACACTGGCCCAGTGGGGAGAGAAATGACTTGCTCTCTGATTTTATCCTCCCTTCCTGCTTGAAAATTCCGACACCCTACTTTCCAGACATTGCAGCTGAAATCTGGGAGATGACTATGGTGTGAGGAATCTCAACCGTCCTGTACTGGTTTGTCACCATCTTATCACATATTTTGTACCTTTTTTTTCCTGTGCCAGTGATAAACATTCCAGTGAGGATTTTTCACCTCCCAAGCTTGCTCCCCTCCTCCTGAGGGTGCTACCTTGTGCTGGGGTAGAGTGGGCATCACAAATACCTCTGTTGCCTCACCCTAGTGGACATTATTCATGTATGAATGTCAATAGTCTATTCAATTGTGTGTGTGTGTGTGTGTGTGGGGGTTGGGGGGGCCGGGGGCATTGCAACAGGGCCCAATGATTGTGCAGCATCTGACATGGATCACTGGATGGCAATCAGAGATGGGAGCCCTAGCCTGGAAACAAAGCTAATTGTAAGACCCCAACTGCTGCCCCAGTTGAGATCAGCTAACTCAGCACAAATCAGGAATTGAACCTGAGGTCTTTCTGCTCTGGATGGTTCGGAATCCATTGGATTTTACCTGAGAATAGAGGACTGAAGGTGGATTAAAGCATAGGCACAGATGAGTATTTAATCTGCTCAAGGTGCTCTTTACAGTATACAGGTGGGAATGCGCAGTATAATCATTGGTGGGTAATGCTTGAAAAAGATTAATCTGGTCATTCATCTCGTAGTTGTTTTTGGGATCTTGCTGTGCACAGAATGGCTACACGTTTGCCCGCACAAATCACTGCACTGAGTAATTTATTGTGTGAAGTACTTTGAGACATTTTGACACGTATTAAGGAGCTATATATATGCAAGTAATCCTTTCTACTTAATGCTACATAAATATTAATACACCCCATGCGCTCACACCTTCGCACTCATTTCTACCTGAATAAGGTGCAATATTTCTATCAGGTGCTTAGGCAGTTACTTTTTTTAAACACTGTACCTTTTTAAATCATTTTCTTGTCTATCCCTCGGTTGGATCTACCTGCACCTTGTACCATCCATGGTCAGGAGACTGGGTGTGATCATCCTGTTCACAGGCCTCTTGTTAATGCTGGTCTGAAGCTGCTTCCAGGAGCTGCAGCACAGGGAACCTTGTCGGGGGTGGGGGGAGGTGGGGTGGGGGGGTTGGAGAGCGATGTTCCTGCGATCACGATCTTGGCTGCATGAGAGATTGGAGGTGTGGAATTCACATCCTGCCAACCCGTCCCACTGCACATAAGTGGTGCCAGGCTTGGCACCATTGCTCTGGTTATAAGAGTCAACTGCTTGTGCGTGCTCCTGTTTTTAAAGGTTCTGACAGTGCAAATATCAGCTAACTTTTCTCAGTTCAGGATCACCTCAACTCCAGCAACTGTGGGGCGTCATTAAAATCCGTTTAGCCGTCTGAATGCTTATTAATTTTGGTGTCATTCTACCGCAGTTAGAAGCTCAAGGGCATGTGCAAAATCCTAGCACTCTGCTATTATTCAGGGGTCGTACATTAGGCCAATTTACAAATTATATTCTTCCTGTCATTTTTATAAATGCAACCCTGTCACTCTGGAGTATCTGCGTTCATTTTTTACTCTGCAATGATTCAGTGAAAAATAACTCTCTGAAATATGCCAAATATTAACTTTTGTCACCTACTCTAACACACAAAGATTAATAACTGTCACATTTAATATTTGAATACTTAGCAACACAGAAATATACAGGACCAGAAAAGACCAGCGTGGTATTTGGCTGGTGCAAACATTCAAAAATCCGACACCCTACTTTATTTCTTGTCTCCCTCAATTGCTTTATTGAACAATGTTGTCTCTTGAATCTGCCGACACTATCTGCTTCCATTGTTCCCTTGGGCAGTCAGTTCTGCACTTTTACCGTCCTTTGTGTGAAATAGTTCAATCTGAACTGTCTCGCACCTTTCTCTTGGGCACTCTGCAGCCCTCTAATCTGAGCAGTGACTCTTTAACTCCACGTTTTATATCTGACATTTTCCTTACAGCAGGGAGTGCTGGGTGTGTGGGATGGATCTGTTGGCGTCTGGGGGGAGAAGAGGAGGGTTGAAATTATGTGTGTAGACCCTTCATCACAACACAGTTCTAGTTGTGGGGGGGGGGGGTGTGGTTTGTATCCAGGGTCTCAGCTCCCATTCACTCATTTCAGCAATGTTGGATGTGTGTTTCCAGCATTTTCGGTTTTCACTTCAAACCTCCAGCTTCTGCAGTTTTTTTTACTTGTCCTGATTTTCTTACCTTTTACCTTGTGTGGGTTAATTCATTATCTTAGTCATTTGCTTAGCTCTTTTAATGTCTTTTCATTGCCTCACTGAGATTTCTTTATATCATCTCTTACCCAATTTACACATTACCTCCCTTCCTGCGATCGCAGTGTGAGATGTTTCTTTCTCCCCTCTTTTTTTTTCCCTGACACTCCTTGCTTATTTTTCAGTTTTCAGTTCTGCCTTCAATATTAGCTTGTGTTTATTCTTTATAAATGCAGTTGGGCCTGCTCTGCATTGCCAGCATTTTCTGTTTTTGTTTCTAAACTGTGGGGCCGAAATTCAACAAGTCAGAAATCCCAGCACATCAAACACTGAGTAGCTTGACACCTGGGGCATGAGTTTAGCTCGGAGCTGGGAACCCAACAGGTGGGTAGATATTCGCGTGGGGAACCCAAAAGTCAAGGGAGTGTATCGCAACCTGCCATCGCAAATCAATTGAAGGTAAGTATTTGTGTTTCTGGGTTTCCCACATACCAGGCAGCCAGATTGACGGGCTGGCTGCCTGTCAGGAGGGAAAGGAGCTGCAAATCAGAGAAAGGGGAGGGAGGGAGAGAGAGATCGTGGGCCGTGGAAGAAATCAGAGGTGGGAGGATGTGGTCCACATCGGGTGAGCCTTGGAGAAGATCGGGGTGCTGGTGGGGAGGGGTCCACCATCGGTGGGGGGGAATGGGTCAGCTGAACGCAGGGTCCGATCATGTCAGGTGAGCTTGTTGGGCCTGGATGAAGCACTCCTGCTCCACCTTGCCCACAAACAGTGCAATAAAGGCTCACCTGATGGATCTGGCCCTCCCCGCCTGCTTTCACCTGACGTGAATCAGAAGCGATGGGAAACCCCAACAGGTAAGGTTAAATTTGTTTGACATTTCTAATACACAAAAAATTAAATGCCTCAACTGTCGCAATGAGGTACATCGCCCCTTTAAATATCGGCCCGCCGGGTTTGAGTGGGGACGGGACTTCTGGTTTTCTGTTGTGCACGCGCATTGGGTTAAACCCAAAAGTGGGCGCATTGGAACCGGGATGTGGTCCTGCTCCAAAAATAAACTATTTTTACTGCCTACCCACTCCCAACCCACCCGTGCTTGGCGGTTAAAATTACCCCCTTGGTATCTGGAACCTGGCCCAACTCCTGGGTCTGCAGCTATACCTCCGCCCATGGATTCTCCCACCAACAGATAAATGGCAGGCTGTCCGACCATATCTCAGGCTAAAAACTACAAGTTGACTTTAAGTACGGTAGCATAGTGGTTATGTTACTGGACGAGTAATCTAGAGGCCTGGACTAATAATCCGCAGTCATGAGTTCAAATCCCGCCACGGCAGATGGGGAATTTAAATTCAATTAATCTAATAAAAAATCTGGAATTAAAATACTAGTATCAGTAATGGTGGCCATGAAACTACCGGATTGTCGTAAAAACCCATCTGGTTCACTAACGTCCTTTAGGGAAGGAAACCTGCTGTCCTTACCCAGTCTGGCCTATATGTGACTCCAGACCCACAGGAACGTGGCTGATTCTTAATTGCCCTCTGAAATGGCCTAGCAAGCCACTCAGTTGTAAAATCTCGCTACAAAAAGTCATAATAAGAATAAAACTGGACAGACCACCCGGCATCGGACCACTAGGCACCGGACACGACAAAGGCAAACCAAGCCCAGTCGACCCTGCAAAGTCCTCCTCACTAACATCTGGGGACTTGTGCCAAAATTGCGAGAGCTGTCCCACAGACTAGTCAAGCAACGGCCTGACATAGCTGTACTCACAGAATCACACCTTTCAGCCAACGTCCCAGACTCTTCCATCACCATCCCTGGGTATGTCCTGTCCCACCGGCAGGACAGACCGACCAGAGGTGGCGGGACAGTGATATACAGTCAGGAGGGAGTGGCCCTGGGAGTCCTCAACATTGACACTAGACCCCATGAAATCTCATGGCATCAGATCAAACATGGGCAAGGAAACCTCCTGCTAATTACCACCTACCGCCCTCCCTCATCTGATGAATCAGTCCTCCTCCATGTTGAACATCACTTGGAGGAAGCACTGAGGGTAGCAAGGGCACAGAATGAACTCTGGGTGGGGGACTTCAAAGTCCATCACCAAGAGTGGCTCGGTAGCACCACTACTGACCGAGCTGGCCGAGTCCTGAAGGACATAGCTGCCAGACTGGGCCTGCGGCAGGCGGTGAGCGAACCAACACGAGGGAAAAACTTACTTGACCTCGTCCTCACCAATCTACCTGTCGCAAATGCATCTGTCCATGACAGTATTACCGTGCTAAATGGGATAGATTCAGAACAGATCTAGCAGCTCAAAACTGGGCATCCATGAGGCGCTATGGGCCATCAGCAGCAGCAGAATTGTATTCCAGCACAATCTGTAACCTCAAGGCCCGGCATTTTCCTCACTCTTCCATTACCAACAAGCCAGGGGATCAACCCTGGTTCAATGAGGAGTGCAGAAGAGCATGCCAGGAGCAGCACCAGGCATACCTAAAAATGAGGTGCCAACCTGGTGAAGCTACAACTCAGGACTACATGCACGCTAAACAGCGGAAGCAACATGCTATAGACAGAGCTAAGCGATTCCACAACCAACGGATCAGATCAAAGCTCTGCAGTCCTGCCACATCCAGTCGTGAATGGTGGTGGACAATTAAACAACTAACGGGAAGAGGAGGCTCTGCAAACATCCCCATCCTCAATGATGGCGGAGTCCAGCACGTGAGTGCAAAAGACAAGGCTGAAGTGTTTGCAACCATCTTCAGCCAGAAGTGCCGAGTGGATGATTCATCTCGGCCTCCTGCCGATATCCCCACCATCACAGAAGCCACTCTTCAGCCAATTCGATTCACCCCACGTGATATCAAGAAATGGCTGAGTGCACTGGATACAGCAAAGGCTATGGGTCCTGACAACATCCCAGCTGTAGTGCTGAAGACTTGCGCTCCAGAACTAGCTGCGCCTCTAGCCAAGCTGTTCCAGTACAGCTACAACACTGATGTGGAGATGCCGGTGATGGACTGGGGTTGACAAATGTAAGGAATCTTACAACACCAGGTTATAGTCCAACTGCTTTATTTGATTTTCAAATAAAACAGTTGGACTATAACCTGGTGTTGTAACATTCCTTACAGCTACAACACTGGCATCTACCCGATAATGTGGCAAATTGCCCAGGTATGTTCTGTCCACAAAAAGCAGGACAAATCCAATCCGGCCAATTACCGCCCCATCAGTCTACTCTCGATCATCAGCAAAGTGATGGAAGGTGTCGTCGACAGTGCTATCAAGCGGCACTTACTCACCAATAACCTGCTCACCGATGCTCAGTTTGGGTTCCGCCAGGACCACTTGGCTCCAGACCTCATTACAGCCTTGGTCCAAACATGGACAAAAGAGCTGAATTCCAGAGGTGAGGTGAGAGTGACTGCCCTTGACATCAAGGCAGCATTTGACCGAGTGTGGCACCAAGGAGCCCTAGTAAAATTGAAGTCAATGGAATCAGGGGGAAAACTCTCCAGTGGCTGGAATTATACCTAGCACAAAGGAAGATGGTAGTGTTTGTTGGAGGCCAATCATCTCAGCCCCAGGGCATTGCTGCAGGAGTTCCTCAAGGCAGTGTCCTAGGCCCAACCATCTTCAGCTGCTTCATCAATGACCTTCCCTCCATCATAAGGTCAGAAATGGGGATGTTCGCTGATGATTGCACAGTGTTCAGTTCCATTCGCAACCCCTCAAATAATGAAGCAGTCCAAGCCTGCATGCAGCAAGACCTGGACAACATCCAGGCTTGGACTCATAAGTGGTAAGTAACATTCGCACCAGACAAGTGCCAGGCAATGACCGTCTCCAACAAGAGAGAGTCTAACCACCTCCCCTTGACATTCAATGGCATTACCATCGCCGAATCCCCCACCATCAACATCCTGGGGGTCACCATTGACCAGAAACTTAACTGGACCAGCCATATAAGTACTGTGGCTACAAGAGCAGGTCAGAGGCTGGGTATTCTGCGGCGAATGACTCACCTCTTGACTTCCCAAAGCCTTTCCACCATCTACAAGGCACAAGTCAGGAGTGTAATGGAATACTCTCCACTTGCCTGGATGAGTGCAGCTCCAACAACACTCAAGAAGCTCAACACCATCCAAGACAAAGCAGCCCGCTTGATTGGCACCCCATCCACCACCCTAAACATTCACTCCCTTCACCACCGGCGCACAGTGGCTGCAGTGTGTACCATCCACAGGATGCACTGCAGCAATTCGCCAAGGCTTCTTCGACAGCACCTCCCAAACCCGTGATCTCTACCACCTAGAAGGACAAGGGCAGCAGGCACATGGGAACAACACCACCTGCACGTTCCCCTCCAAGTCACACACCATCCCGACTTGGAAATATATCGCCGTTCCTTCATCGTCGCTGGGTCAAAATCCTGGAACTCCCTTCCTAACAGCACTGAGGGAGAACCTTCACCTCACGGACTGCAGCGGTTCAAGAAGGCGGCTCACCACCACCTTCTCAAGGGCAATTAGGGATGGGCAATAAATGCTGGTGTCGCCAGCGACGCCCACATCCCATGAACGAATAAAAAAAAGATTTAGCTAGATTATATTACTTCAGATAACTCACAACAAGGTCAAATGTTCGATTTGGTGCTCCTAATACAACACTTCTCATGACAGAAGCACATATCAGGAATTCGGGCATGGATGTCTGTGCACCTGACTCACGGGCCACACGATTTTCCATTTCAATGGATGTAAAATTGTCGGCAATGCTACGTTCAATGGCCAAAATGTTAATATCTGCTCCTGCCGTGTGAATCTCTGTGCTGGGGGCACTAAATCACAACATTTATCCCAGTGTCTCTCTCAAAACAATGAGCGTCAAAAATTCCTTTAGCAGTTCTCTTATAGTATTTCAAATACTTTGTGAGCTTGATAAAAGATTTTTATGAGCAAAAACCAATTTACAGAATTCTTCCTTAACCTCCGCTCATATAGCAGTCCAGTGAAAGAACTAAAAACTAACATTTACTATCTTGAGTTACATCTTTCTCTTTCCTCTGGAAGTCATGCTGATAAAAAGGAAGACTAAACAATATGCTATACAATTCCATAAAACTGTCAATCAAAATTGGTTTAAAGATATCAGGGGAGTCTCCCAGAAACCAGAAAAGCACTCGTCCATCTTTTAGGATGTAGCCCATCACCTAATAGAATAATTACAAAGATGATGGACAGGTGTAAACAATTGATGGTCTGGCAGCTATTATCAATTATTTCTTACACCTGGATAAACTTTGCATCTTCCATTCATTGGCCAATCCGTCTCTGCACATAAGCTCAGGAGATGGATTCCTCTCCAACAGAGAATTTCTCCCAGCCTGGAGTTGCAGAAGTCATTTTAAAGGTTGCAATAGAGGCAAGTTGCAAACTCCTTAGAAAAAATATACAATATAGGCATATATAAAGAGGAAGAATCCTGAATCTGCAAATCCTGCTGAGAGAAAAGGGTTTACTGGGATGGAAATCGAAAAATGCAGAAACAAGTTAAAAGAGTGATCAGAGGGGCAAAGAAAGACCTGAAAAAAAGGCATAACATCAGGGGCTAAATATAACTAAAATAAGCTTTCCACAATCACAACAACTTGCATGTGTTTAATGCTTTTAACGTAGTAAAACGTCCCAAGATGCTTCATAGGAGCGTTATCAAACAAAATTTGACACCGAGCCACATAAGGAGATATTAGGCAAGTGACCAAAAGCTTGGTCAAAGAGGTAGGTTTTAAGGAGCTTCTTAAACGAGGAGAGAGAAAGAGGTAGAGAGGTTTATGGAGGGAATTCCAGAGTTTAGGGCCTAGGCACCTGACGGCACAGCCGCCAATGGTGGTGCAATTAAAATCGGGAATGCGCAAGAGGCAAGAATTGGAGGAGCGCAGAGATCTCGGAGGGTTGTAGGGCTGGAGGAGGTTACAGAGATAGGGAGGGGTGAGGCCATGGAGCGATTTGAAAACAAGAATGAGAATTTTAAAATCGAAGCGTTGCCAAACCGGGAGCCAATGTAGGTCGGTGAACACAGGGGTGATGGGTGAATGAGACTTAGTGCGAGTTAGGATGTGGGCAGCAGAGTTTTGGATGAGCTCAAGTTTATGAAGGGTGGAAAATGGGAGGCCAGTCAGGAGAGCATTGGAATAGTCAAGTCTAGAGGTAAAAAATGCTTGGATGAGGGTTTCAGCAGCAAATGAGCTGAGGCAGGGGCGGAGATGGAGGATGTTATGGAGGTGGAATTAGGCGGTCTTGGTGATGGAACAGATTTGTGGTCGGAAGCTCATCTCAGGGTCCAATAGGACACTAAGGTTGCAAATGGTCTGGTACAGCCTCAGACAGCGGTCGGGGGAGGGATGGAGTCGGTAGCTAGGGAACTGAGTTTATAGTGGCGACCAAAGACAATGGCTTTGATCTTCCCAATATTTATCTGGAGGACATTTTTGCTATGCCGGAGAAGGAGTGTGATAAATGAGAGACAGTGGAGGGGTTGAAAGAGGTGGTGGCGAGGTAGAGCTGGGTGTCGTCAGCGTACATGTGGAATCTGACGTGTTTTCAGATGATGTCTCCAAGGGGCAGAATGTAGAAATAGGAGGGGGACAAGGATAGATCCTTGGGGGACTCCAGAGGTAACAGTGTGGGAACGGGAAGAGAAGCCATTGCAGGTGATTCTCTGGCTATGACTGGATAGATAAGGATGGAACCAGGTGACCGGAGTCCCACCCAGCTGGATAACGGAGGAGAGGCGTTGGAGGAAGATGGTGTGGTCAACCGTGTCAAGGCTGCAGAAGGACCGTTTCAGTACTATGGCAAGGGCGGACACCTGATTGGAAGGATTCAAACATGGAGCTTTCATTCCTAAAACAGTAAGAGGGCAGTCAAAGCAGAGATGAAAACCGTAAAAGATACAATCAGAACCGAAATAGAGGTGGAGCAAAAGGTAGATAATATCCTGAATGATTACTTCCCCCAAGTATTGACAAGGCAAACCACGAGTAACATGCCCTTGTCAAGCAAAGATAACTAAAGTAAAAGCAACAACTCTGACATAAATGAGATGGAATCCTGGAAAGGCTAAAATCCCCAGGGACTTATTGGGGGGGAGTTTTAACCCCCAAGGACGGGTGGGTTGGGGACGGTTGGAAGGTAAAAATTTAAAATTTCTCAACCCTGACACCAACCCGCCTAATTCTGGGTTTAACAGAGGCGGGTCAGGGAGCGGACAACCAATCCACTCACAGGAGGCCAGTCGGCTACTAAAGTCTTTTAAAGAGGCAACAAGTCTCCATTTTTAACTCAATTTTTATTTTTAATGCATGGAGACTGGTAAAAGGAAGCGAGAAGGACCAGATAACATGAGGTAAGTGCCTTTATTGCATGGCTTGTGGGCCAGGAGGAGCAGGAGTGTGTCCCCCCCCGGCCACCAAACTAACCTCCATGCGACTGGACCCCCGTGATCGCCCCCACCCCCACGGTGTCCATTCCCCCCCATAGTGTCCGATTTCCCCCCCCCCCACTGTGTCCGATTCCCCCCCAACTGTGTCCGATTCACCCCCCCCCCCCCGCACTGTGTCCGATTCAACCCCTCCCCACTGTGTCCGATTCACCACCCCCCCCACAGTGTCTGATTCATCCCCCTCCCACGGTGTCCGATTCACCCCCCCCCCCCCACTGTGTCCAATTCACCCCCCCCCTCTGTGTCCGATTCACCCCCCCCCCCACTGTGTCCGATTCACCCCCCCCCCACTGTGTCCGATTCACCCCCCCCCATAGTGTCCGATTCACTCCCCCCCCACTGTGTCCGATTCCCCCCCCCCACTGTGTCCGATTCCCCCCCCCAACTGTGTCCGATTCACCCCCACACCGATTCACCCCCCCCCCACTGTGTCCGATTCACCCCCCTCCCATGGTGTCCGATTCACCCCCCCCCCCACTGTGTCCGATTCACCCCCCTCCCATGGTGTCCGATTCACCCCCCCCCCCACTGTGTCCGATTCACCCCCCTCCCATGGTGTCCGATTCACCCCCCCCCCCCACTGTGTCCGATTCACCCCCCTCCCATGGTGTCCGATTCACCCCCCCCCACTGTGTCCAATTCACCCCCCCTCCCATGGTGTCCAATTCACCCCCCCACCACGGTGTCCGATTCACCCCCCCCCCCCACTGTGTCCAATTCACCCCCCCTCCCATGGTGTCCGATTCACCCACCCCCCACGGTGTCCGATTCACCCCCCCCCCCCACGGTGTCCGATTCACCTCCCCTCCCACGGTGTCCGATTCACCCCCCCCCCACTGTGTCCGATTCACCCCCCCCCCACTGTGTCCGATTCACCCCCCCCCCACGGTGTCCAATTCACCCCCCCTCCCACGGTGTCCAATTCACCCCCCCTCCCACGGTGTCCGATTCACCCCCCCTCCCACGGTGTCCGATTCACCCCCCCTCCCACGGTGTCCGATTCACCTCCCCTCCACTGTGTCCGATTCACCCCCCCTCCACTGTGTCCGATTCACCTCCCCTCCCACGGTGTCCGATTCACCCCCCCTCCACTGTGTCCGATTCACCCCCCCTCCACTGTGTCCGATTCACCCCCCCTCCACTGTGTCCGATTCACCCCCCCTCCCACTGTGTCCGATTCACCCCCCCTCCACTGTGTCCGATTCACCCCCCCTCCACTGTGTCCGATTCACCCCCCCTCCCACGGTGTCCGATTCACCCCCCCTCCCACTGTGTCCGATTCACCCCCCCTCCACTGTGTCCGATTCACCCCCCCTCCCACGGTGTCCGATTCACCTCCCCTCCCACTGTGTCCGATTCACCCCCCCTCCCACGGTGTCCGATTCACCCCCCCTCCCACGGTGTCCGATTCACCCCCCCTCCCACGGTGTCCGATTCACCTCCCCTCCCACGGTGTCCGATTCACCCCCCCTCCACTGTGTCCGATTCACCCCCCCTCCCACTGTGTCCGATTCACCCCCCCTCCCACGGTGTCCGATTCACCCCCCCCCCACTGTGTCCGATTCACCTCCCCTCCCATGGTGTCCGATTCACCCCCCCGCCCAACGGTATCCGATTCACCCCCCCCCCCCCCCACCACGGTGTACAATTCAACCCCCCCCCACGATGTCTGATGCCCCCCCTGCCCAACGATGTCCGATGCACCCTAAACACCTGCGATGTCCGACACTCCCCACCCCCTCCCCACTATCTGACCTCCCTGATCCAAACCCTGAAGACCCTGATCACTCCCTGGCTGCCTTCCAGCATTTCACTCTGGCTGGCAGGCACGAAACCTACTGAAGATTTTTTTAAAGGTGTCCTACCGATACGTTCGGCAGGACGTGCGGGAAATCCTTACTTTCGGGTTCGCCGTCTGAAAATCCTCGCCCTGCTCTCTTCCCAGCTCCGAGTAAACATCGGGGCCACGATATTTATCCCAGAATGCTGGGAGCGACTAGTGAGGAGATTGTGACACACTGCTAGTCATTATGTGGGACTCACTGGACACTGGGGGAGTAGGAGTAGATTGCAAACAGGCCAATGTGCTGTGCGTTTTCCATAATGCAGATAAAACAGACCCATTCGCCTTACATCCATTCTGTGTAAAAATAATGGTATCGATTATCAGGACTAAACTAGAGGAATATCTGAACAATAATAACCTAGTAAGCAATAGCCAACATGGATTCAGAAAGGGAAGATCCTGCCTGATCAACCTCCACGATTTGTTTGAGGAAGTAAGATCCCAAGTGTACTATGGAGAATTCTACGACATAGTACCCAGACTTCTAAATGACGTTTGACAAAGTCCCAAGTGAAAGACTAAGACCTGGAAATTTGGCCGGGCAGAGTCCACTTTTCAGGCACTAACAGGCCTACTAAGCCCCCAATATGGCTGGCAGGAGTTGCACGCACATTTCCGTCTGGAAGTGCGCCACCCACCCTTTTGTAAAAGGAGTTTGTGCACGCTGGTAACATTTAAAGGCAAGAATAATTTATTTAAATTAGGGTCCCGTGCTACTTGCAGGATCCGTTCTAGATTTTGCTGAACTTGCACAGCATAACGTGGTGCTAACCGGCAGGAAGGCTCCCTCACTGGCACTGTTTAAAGGCATCATGCAGTACTCACAGGTTAGTTAGTGGTTCATTATTTCAGGTTGCTGCTGACACCTTGGCATATTTTGGTGTGTTTCATGACTGGAAAGTTCACTTTGTCTACACAGAGAAAAGAGTTTGTGCACTCAAGGCAGGCTTCCCCAGGGTGCAGGGTGCCATTGACTGCACACACATTGCCTTGCGTGTTCTCTATCACCAGCCTGGGATCTTGATCAATCGAAAGGGATTCCACTCCCTCAACATACAACTGGTTTGCGACCACAGGCAGTGCATCATGCAGGTCTGTGCCCGTTGTCCCGGCAGCGGTCATGACTCTTTCATCCTGTGCCAGACCTCTGTGCCGCCCTTATTCCAACCAGGCCGCCAAGTTACAGTCTGGCTATTGGCCGACAAGGGCTATCCCCTCTAGACATGGCTTATGACTCCTGTTAGGGACCCAGGCACAGCTACAGAGCACGTTGACAATAAGAACCATGCTGCCACAAGGAACATCATTGAGCAAATAATCGGCGTGCTCAAGCAACACTTCCACTGCCTGGACTGTCCCAAAGGAGCTTTACAGTACACCCGTGTGGGTATCCAGCTTCGTTGTCATCTGCTGCATGCTGTACAACTTTGCCAGCCTTTACTACTACCTGGGCAGCAACAAGTGAAGGAGCAGGAGGAAGAGGAGGAGGAGGATGTGAAGGAGAGGCAGCAACCACCAAAGCTCCTACCTGCCTAAGCTCTCAGAGACAGACTCTGCAATCGGAAGAACTTTAAGGTGCTTCTGGATAGATGAATTAAGATGGGTCGAATGGCCTTCATCATCCATAATTGTCTTGTAATATTGTTTGTTACTAATATTGCAAAGCACATTTCCACCATTATAGTTTCAGGCATGGACGGCAAGAGCAAAAGGCTTTAAACAGCAATAAGCAAGAGAAGACTTTTAAGTGCTGAGCAGTAATGTAATTCATATCTGTAGTGGTTGCATTTAATACTGAAGTGCATATTCTTTCTGATGGGGTTAGGTATTATAGCATGTTATCGGAGGACCATGCATTAACTACTCTCTGACTGATGTATTAAGCATTATGTCTCATCTTTAAAAGGGGATTAAAGGAGATTAGTGGCTCCACTTAAGAGTTTAAATATCACTCTGACCCAGATTGTTTCTCCTTTCACAATGACTGCGGAAACAATAGACAATGTTCAACCACATCTCCAGCTAGTTGGGTAGGTAAGGTGATCAACTCTTTTACCTGCTAATTGTATTTTCAAAGGTCGAAACACCTACTTCCTGGAAGACAATCCAGATGTGGTAACATAACAGCAGCGCACTGTTACTGGGATGAGGGGATAGAATAGATGGCTGTTGTTTATATCTCCATCCGTATCTTTCCTCATTCTCCAGAGGACGTGATAAAGTTTCCTAGAAATTGTGTTTTTCCTAATTTATTTTTGTCATCCTTTTTTGTGCTCCCCAAGGCACAGGATATTGGTACAGTTTCCTTGCTGAAAGTGCAAGTGTTCTCGCTGGATAGAGGCGGTGTGGCAAGCAAAATGGGGAAGAGTGACCTTCCATTGAAAGCTCCCCCCGAAAATGGCTACCATGATTGTCCTCACTCCACTCTGTGATATACCTTCTGACTTATTATGTACCTTCTCGCAAGCGCTTGTATCTGAGCTGGCCCTTGAATCAGCAAGGTGCCATGACGCAGTCGGTGAATCAGGTCCAGGAATTGGCAGTCTGCTCATCAGATCTTTCCTTCTCTCATTGTTTAGCACCTGTGAGGGATACAAAGATCGTTCATCTTCGGAGGGTGCACTCTAAATTGTGAATCAGAAGATGACTCAGCAATGGCAGGAGGTCTTTTGAATAATCTCAATGACCGAAGACGGTAAATACTCTCAGTATTGTAAGTGATCAATCCCATTACCAACCTGAACCTGACAGATCTCCGACTTCTCCATCTCCCAGTGCCTCCCCAGTTTGTCCGCTAAGGACTGGCCGAGTTTCTTCCTCATGGTTGCTGTTCTTCCACCAGTAGCACCCCTTTGCCTTTGGTTGTGCACGTGCTTCTTCTTTGCAAAGAATAAAAATGTATAGACAGGCGACTGACTAATTCATAATTTAATTTCACCCAGATGTCTGCATGGATTAGGGTGAGGAGGGACAGAGTGTGAACATAGACTGGGGGTGAGGAGGGACAGAGTGTGAACATAGACTGGGGGTGAGGAGGGACAGAGTGTGAACATAGACTGGGGGTGAGGAGGGACAGAGTGTGAACATAGACTGGGGGTGAGGAGGGACAGAGTGTGAACGTAGACTGGGGGTGAGGAGGGACAGAGTGTGAACGTAGACTGGGAGTGAGGAGGGACAGAGTGTGAACGTAGACTGGGGGTGAGGAGGGACAGAGTGTGAACGTAGACTGGGGGTGAGGAGGGACAGAGTGTGAACGTAGACTGGGGGTGAGGAGGGACAGAGTGTGAATGTAGACTGGGGGTGAGGAGGGACAGAGTGTGAACGTAGACTGGGGGTGAGGAGGGACAGAGTGTGAACGTAGACTGGGGGTGAGGAGGGACAGAGTGTGAACGTAGACTGGGGGTGAGGAGGGACAGAGTGTGAACGTAGACTGGGGGTGAGGAGGGACAGAGTGTGAACGTGGACTGGGGGTGAGGAGGGACAGAGTGCGAACATAGACTGGGGGTGAGGAGGGAGAGAGTGTGAACGTAGACTGGGGGTGAGGAGGGACAGAGTGTGAACGTAGACTGGGGGTGAGGAGGGACAGAGTGTGAACATAGACTGGGGGTGAGGAGGGAGAGAGTGTGAACGTAGACTGGGGGTGAGGAGGGACAGAGTGTGAACGTAGACTGGGGGTGAGGAGGGACAGAGTGTGAACATAGACTGGGGGTGAGGAGGGAGAGAGTGTGAACATAGACTGGGGGTGAGGAGGGAGAGAGTGTGAACATAGACTGGGGGTGAGGAGGGACAGAGTGTGAACATAGACTGGGGGTGAGGAGGGACAGAGTGTGAACATAGACGGGGGGTGAGGAGGGACAGAGTGTGAACATAGACTTGGGTGAGGAGGGACAGAGTGTGAACGTAGACTGGGGGTGAGGAGGGACAGAGTGTGAACATAGACTGGGGGTGAGGAGGGACAGAGTGTGAACATAGACTGGGGGTGAGGAGGGACAGAGTGTGAACATAGACTGGGGGTGAGGAGGGACAGAGTGTGAACATAGACTGGGGGTGAGGAGGGACAGAGTGTGAACATAGACTGGGGGTGAGGAGGGACAGAGTGTGAACATAGACTGGGGGTGAGGAGGGACAGAGTGTGAACGTAGACTGGGGGTGAGGAGGGACAGAGTGTGAATGTAGACTGGGGGTGAGGAGGGACAGAGTGTGAACGTAGACTGGGGGTGAGGAGGGACAGAGTGTGAACGTAGACTGGGGGTGAGGAGGGACAGAGTGTGAACATAGACTGGGGGTGAGGAGGGACAGAGTGTGAACGTAGACTGGGGGTGAGGAGGGACAGAGTGTGAATGTAGACTGGGGGTGAGGAGGGACAGAGTGTGAACGTAGACTGGGGGTGAGGAGGGACAGAGTGTGAACATAGACTTGGGTGAGGAGGGACAGAGTGTGAACATAGACTTGGGTGAGGAGGGACTGAGGGCTGGCACAGATTGGGTAAGGGGAGGGTTGGAGTTATATAGAATTACATAGAATTTTCAGCACAGAAACAGGCCATTCGGCCGGTGTTTATGCTCCACACGAGTCTCCTCCCTCCCTACTTTATTTAACTCTATCAGCATATCCTTTTATTCCTTTCTCCGTCATGTGTTTATCTAGCTTCCCCTTAAATGCATCTATGCTAGTCGTCTCAACTACTCCTTGTGGTATTGAGTTCCACATTCTAACCTCTGGGTAAAGAAGTTTCTCCTGAATTCCCGATTGGATTTATTAGTGACTATCTTATATTTATGGCCCCTAGTACTGGTCTCCGCCACAAGTGGAAACATCTTCTCTACATCTTCCCTATCAAACCCTTTCATAATGTTAAAGAGGGTGGGGAGGGTTAGAGGGCTGGCATGGATTGGGGGTGGGGAGTATTAGAGGGCTGACATGGATTGGGGGTGGGGAGGGTTAGAGGGCTGACATGGATTGGGGGTGGGGAGGGTTAGAGGGCTGACATGGATTGGGGGTGGGGAGTATTAGATGGCTGACATGGATTGGGGGTGGGGAGTATTAGATGGCTGACATGGATTGGGGGTGGGGAGGGTTAGAGGGCTGACATGGATTGGGGGTGGGGAGGGTTAGAGGGCTGACATGGATTGGGGGTGGGGAGGGTTAGAGGGCTGACATGGATTGGGGGTGGGGAGTATTAGATGGCTGACATGGATTGGGGGTGGGGAGGGTTAGAGGGCTGACATGGATTGGGGGTGGGGAGGGTTAGAGGGCTGACATGGATTGGGGGTGGGGAGTATTAGATGGCTGACATGGATTGGGGGTGGGGAGTATTCGAGGGCTGACATGGATTGGGGGTGGGGAGGGTTAGAGGGCTGACATGGATTGGGGGTGGGGAGGGTTAGAGGGCTGACATGGATTGGGGGTGGGGAGTATTAGATGGCTGACATGGATTGGGGGTGGGGAGGGTTAGAGGGCTGACATGGATTGGGGGTGGGGAGGGTTAGAGGGCTGACATGGATTGGGGGTGGGGAGTATTAGAGGGCTGACATGGATTGGGGGTGGGGAGGGTTAGAGGGCTGACATGGATTGGGGGTGGGGAGTATTAGAGGGCTGACATGGATTGGGGGTGGGGAGTATTAGAGGGCTGACATGGATTGGGGGTGGGGAGGGTTAGAGGGCTGACATGGATTGGGGGTGGGGAGTATTAGATGGCTGACATGGATTGGGGGTGGGGAGGGTTAGAGGGCTGACATGGATTGGGGGTGGGGAGGGTTAGAGGGCTGACATGGATTGGGGGTGGGGAGTATTAGAGGGCTGACATGGATTGGGGGTGGGGAGGGTTAGAGGGCTGACATGGATTGGGGGTGGGGAGTATTAGAGGGCTGACATGGATTGGGGGTGGGGAGTATTAGAGGGCTGACATGGATTGGGGGTGGGGAGGGTTAGAGGGCTGACATGGATTGGGGGTGGGGAGTATTAGATGGCTGACATGGATTGGGGGTGGGGAGTATTCGAGGGCTGACATGGATTGGGGGTGGGGAGGGTTAGAGGGCTGACATGGATTGGGGGTGGGGAGGGTTAGAGGGCTGACATGGATTGGGGGTGGGGAGTATTAGAGGGCTGACATGGATTGGGGGTGGGGAGGGTTAGAGGGCTGACATGGATTGGGGGTGGGGAGGGTTAGAGGGCTGACATGGATTGGGGGTGGGGAGTATTAGAGGGCTGACATGGATTGGGGGTGGGGAGGGTTAGAGGGCTGACATGGATTGGGGGTGGGGAGGGTTAGAGGGCTGACATGGATTGGGGGTGGGGAGGGTTAGAGGGCTGACATGGATTGGGGGTGGGGAGGGTTAGAGGGCTGACATGGATTGGGGGTGGGGAGGGTTAGAGGGCTGACATGGATTGGGGGTGGGGAGGGTTAGAGGGCTGACATGGATTGGGGGTGGGGAGGGTTAGAGGGCTGACATGGATTGGGGGTGGGGAGGGTTAGAGGGCTGACATGGATTGGGGGTGGGGAGGGTTAGAGGGCTGACATGGATTGGGGGTGCAGAGGGACAGAGTGTGAACATAGACTGGGGGTGGTAGTATATGTATCATAAAGCATTTATGAGTCATGATTTATGTGTACAATATTGGTCCTATCCTCACAGACTAGCTGCATGTTAATGGAATGGACCCTCTCTGTTCACAAAGGCTGTAGAATTGTGAGTAAAGACCTGCAACATGGAAAAAGTTCAAAACTTTTCTACGCTCTGGCTTCTTTCCTTGATGGACATTGATGAGTTAGTCCTGTAAAACCAGACATCTGTTATTTGCTTTTTGCATTGGTGCACCACTGGGTGAAAATTTACAGCATATCCCGTCCTGTTGCTCGGAAGGATCCAGTGGAATAGAAATTCAAGGCTGTGGTTAACTTGGCAGCCACTGGCGGAGCTGTACCTGTCCTTTCACTACTCTGAAGGTCTGGCTCAAGTAGACGGCATATTTTTGTGACTGCTTCCCTCGTCGTGAAGACAGATTTCCTCAGACACATCTATATAGGTGGGCCTTGGTCTGCACAACTTTCACATAGCTCTGATGCTGAGCCCCCAAATTGCACCAAGAAGTATTTTCAGTGAATTTGCATCATCTTTAAGGGCTTATTGTGGGACCGCATTAAAAAAATGCCATTGCCCTCAGCTCTTTAATCGTGGTCTGACCACTGCTACTAGTGCACCCAGTTATATAATCATTGCCATTATTTTTCATTATCTCTGACTATACTTACCCTATAACCTTCAACAATATTTCCAAAAAGATTTATATCCAACTCATTTTTTGCAGGAGTTAGCCAACTGCTTCATCTAGGAGTCCGTTCCACTCTGTGGGGTAAAATCTCTCTGATCCCTTGTCTTAATTGAGGCTTCTTAATTTTAAAACAGTGCCCTCTAGTTCTGGGCTTAGAAAGCCTGCTTACTTCTACCTCACCTATAACTCTCACCATTTTAAAGACTTGAAAGCTGTGTCCACCCTCTCCAATCCATTTGCCTTTTCTTCCATGAAACTCACATGATGCCTGTGAACAACAGATTATTGTGCTCTAAGAATCAAACCCATAAACAAGAGCTTGTGAATCCTCAAGGTGGCACTGCCATTGCCAACTTAACAATAGTACTGCATTACTTGTTCTCAGTTTAAACCAGTTTACTGTATAGCTGATAAAGTTATTTGTATTACTTCATAAAATTGGTTGGCGAATTCTATTTCACTTCGAGGTTTGCATTCTGCTCAGATTTATGGAATGAAATTTTCTTGCTGGGTGAAATGGGTTTTGGTAAAAGAAAAGAAAGACTTTTATTTATAGAGCACCTTTCACGACCTCAGGACGTCCCAAAGTGCTGTTACAACCAACGAAGTACTTTTGAGGTGTAGTCACTGTTGCAATGTATGAAATACAGCAGCCAATTTGTGCTCACAAGGTTCCACAAACGGCAATGTGATAACAACCAGATAATCTGTTGCAGTGATGATGGTTGAGGGATAAATATTGGCCAGGACACTGGGGAGAACTCCCCTGATCATCTTCGAAATAGTGTCATGGGATCTTTTACGTCCAGCTGAGAGGGTAGATGGGGCCTCAGTTTAATAGCTCATCTGAAAGACAACACCTTTGACAGTGCAACGCTCCCTCAGTACTGCACTAGAGTGTCAGCCTGGATTACGGTACTTAAGCCTCTGGAATGTGCACTTGAACCCACAACCTTCCGACTCAAGAAAGGAGAGTGCTACCAACTGAGCCACAGTTGACACTTAGTAAAAAGTGACACAAAATAGCACTAAACTGGAATTATCAATGAGAGAGATTGCTTGGATCGCTGGTGTGGAAAACTGAAATGCCACAGTCTTCCAGTAGAGAGGTGGTTTTCTGATGAAGGCTCATTGCTGGGGGTGAATTGAAGAAGCTTCCCTCTGTGTGTGGTCTGTGTTGTATCGAGAGAGTTTGACACTGGAGGCAAAACCTAGAAACACGTTTCATTTCACAGGAATGACACTGATCAAATCTAAGGAGGACGACTGTGACCGTTCCCAAATTATTTTTAATTTGCCATGAGAAAAAAGTATCAAGAACTGTACCCAACCCCATTTAAAGGGGTATAAACAGCTGTATCTGATCAATGACTCTGCAAAGGGGTATAAATAGATGTGGGCAGTTACTGATCCCTGTAATGTGGTAGCGATAGCTGAATGAATCTATGGACCTAGAAACTGGATCTCGCTGCACCCATTTTACAGGAGTAAAAGCTCCTCGGTAAAGGCTCCTCTGTAGGCATCCAGGCCGTGCACCTGAAACAGATGTTAGGCCCTTTACATATGCAAAAAAAGTTGATAAGATAGTAAAAACAAAACTGTGATTAATGTCCTTTTAAGGAAGGAAACCTGCCATCCTCACCTGCTCTGACCTATATGTAATGCCACTCCCACACCAATGTGATTGACCCTTAAATGCCCTCTGAAGTGGCCTAGCAAGGCACTCAGTTTTATCACCATCTTCTCAGGGCAACTAGGGATGGGTAATAAATTCTAGCCTTGCCAGCGAAGCCCACTTCCCAAAAATGAATAATAAAGAAAATTAGAAAGAGCGGAGTGAAATAGTAAAATAAATATATAGATGGGTGGAATGGTTATAAAGTTTGTAGTTGGAAATAGTCAAACTTTTGGTCTTTTATTTACTACTTTTCTCCCATAGTTTCCTGAAGGAGCTCACTCTTGCTGGGAGTACACTTGTATGGATACTGACTGACCTTCCAGTAACTTTCCCAAGTAGCCACTCTTCATATGTGAGCCTAGAAAGTGGGTGACTGTGGGCCATTCAACTGTGGTAGCTGTGCGATATTACCATCTCTCAGGACAGCAGTACATGCTAGGCCTGTGGCTGTCCATCTTGCATCACTACCCAATGGAATGTGAAAGGTGACACCAAGCTGCCCAGGAGAAAGTTGACATTAGACAAGAGCCACCTTTGACCCACAACCCTTTGACCCTTCTGTACAGCATGAGGAACCAACTACCTCCCACCATCCTGGCCCTCAAGTAGCACTTAGAAGGAGCACTAGAATAGGTGATGGAAAGGCACGTGTAGGCACCCAGGGAAAGCACAGTGTTAACAAAGAGTGGTATGGTTGTGTGCACTTTGCAATTATTGTATTAACATGATGAAGGAAAGGGTTAACTTTGCCCCTTTAGACATTACATTTGGACATTATAAATTTAGACCATAAGAGACCATAAGAGATAGGAGCAGGAGTAGGCCATTCGGCCCCTCGAGCCTGCTCTGCCATTCAATGAGATCATGGCTGATCTGATTTTTACCTCAACTCCACTTTCCCGCCTGTTCCCCATATCCTTTGACTACCTTGCTGATCAAAAATTTGTCTAACTCAGCCTTGAATGTATTCAATGACTCAGCCTCCACAGCTTTTTGGGGTAAAGAATTCCAAAGATTCACGACCCTCTGGGAGAAGAAATTCCTCTTCATTTCCGTCTTAAACGGGCGACCCCTTATTCTGACACTATGCCCCCTAGTTTTAGATTCCCCCATGAGGGGTAACATCCTCTCAGCATCTACCCTATCGAGACCCCTCAGAATCTTGTACGTTTCAATAAGATCTCTTCTCATTCTTCTAAACTCCAATGAGTATAGGCCCAACCTGTTCAATCTTTCCTCATAAGACAACCCTTCCATACCTGGAATCAACCTAGTAAACCTTCTTTGAACTGCCTCCAATACAAGTATGTCCTTCCTTAAATAAGGGCACCAGAACTGTATACAGTGCTCCAGGTGTGGTCTCACCAGCACCCTGTACAGTTGTAGCATGACTTCCCTGCTTTTATACTCCATCCCCCTAGAAATAAAGGACAATTCCGGATTACCTGTTGCACCTGTATGTTGACTTTTTGTGTTTCATGTACGAGGACACCCAGATCCCTCTGTACCGCAGCATTTTGTAGTATTTCTCCATTCAAATAATATTTTGCTTTTTTATTTTTCCTCCCAAAGTGGATGACTTCCCATTTTCCCACATTATATTCCATCTGCCAAATTTTTGCCCATTCGCTTAACCTGTTGATATCCCTTTGCAGACACTTTGTGTCCTCATCGCAACTTGCTTTTCCACCTATCTTTGTATCATCAGCAAATTTGGCCACAAGACACTCTGTTCCTTCATCCAAGTCATTGATATATATTGTAAATAGTTGAGGCCCCAGCACTGATTCCTGCGGCACCTCACTAGTTACAGATTGCCATTTTGAAAATGACCCTTTTATCCCGACTCTTTGTTTTCTGTTGGTTAGCCAATCCTCTATCCATGCCAGTATAATACCCCCAACACCATGAGCTCTTATCTTGTGCAGTAATCCTTTATGTGGCACCTTATCGAATGCCTTTTGGAAATCCAAATATACTGCATCCATTGGTTCCCCTTTATCCACCCTGCCCGTTACTTCCTCAAAGAACTCTAATAAATTTGTCAGACACGATTTCCCCTTCATAAAACCAGGTTGATTCTCCTTGAATGTATTATGCGTCTCCAAATGTCCTGCTACCACTTCCTTAATAATGGATTCTAGCATTTTCCCGATGACAGATGTTAGGCTAACTGGTTTATAGTTACCTGCTTTCTGTCTCACTCCCTTCTTGAATAGGGGTGTTACGTTTGCGGTTTTCCAATCCGCTGGGACCTTTCCAGAATCTAGTGAATTCTGGAAGATTACAACCAATGCATCCACTATCTCTGTAGCCACTTCCTTTAAGACCCTCGGATGCAAGCCATCAGATCCAGGGGACTTGTCAGCCTTTAGACCCATTAGTTTACCTAGTACTTTTTCTCTAGTGATAGTGATTTCAAACTGTGAAGGCAGCAATGTGCAGAAAATTCGAGAAGCTTCGAACAGGCCTTTGATTCTCAAAACAACTGACTTGAAAAAACAGCGCTGAGACAGTTAGAAATGCTTGTGAAAAGACAACTGAAATTATTGCTCCTGGGTTCACACGGACAAGAAGATACAGCAGGTTTCACACGGTGAAAAGGCTGCACCTGGGTTCACACGGACAAGAAGATACAGCAGGTTTCACACGGTGAAAAGGCTGCACCTGGGTTCACACTGTTTTGAGTGGTCCAGCCAACCATCCATCATTAATGTAACGGTGGATGAGTGGCCAAAATGGGACCTCTCTTAACTTTTGCTCACATCTTAACTGTCAAAAATCATATAAAGATGGGACTCTTTATATGGCAGCTTCTTTACTGCAGTCGGTGAAGCCTAGAGGAAGGATGTCCAACAAGAAGAAGAAGAAACTTCAAGAGCCACGAAAGAGCTGATCACTCTTCTGCCTTGATGCTGAAATCCGGTTTTAAGGTTGTATGTATTGCTTGATTTGTGTGAATGGTTTAAATCACTAAATAATCACTTTGATTAACGAACTTATTGCGTGCAGGTGACTTTCTTTGACTGACTACTGTCCAGGTTCACGAATCACTGGAACATCTGTATCCTTACAACGGTGCTTTGTTAGTCATAAAGGTTACACTCATACAGGAAAAGGTGCATTCATTTGGTGCTGATTTATTCACTCAGGTGATAGTTACTGACACGGTCATATAGGGGCAAAGATGGTTGATATGTTGTCACATGTTAAGAGAGGTCAGGAGTTAAATTGGTTAACCCCCAAAAACGGGTGCTGGGATCATGGTGCGCGATTAATCCACGCCCGGTCGTTGAGCTGCAGGCAGCTCGTAACATTCATGCTTGCTGCGTGCAGCCAGTGCTGCGTGTAGGCAGTGCTTCCTGCGCTGTTGATTGGCTGCATGCACTAGCAGGGGGCCCTGATATCGGGAGTTGCTAGCACTTTTTAAAGGCAGCCTGCACCTCTTAATGGGGAAAACATAAGAAATAGGAGCAGGAGTAGGCCAACGACCCCTCAAGCCTGCTCCGCCATTCAATAAGATAATGGCTGATCTTTGACCTCAACTCCAATTTTCTGCCCCATCTCCAGATCCCTTGATTTCCTCAGAGTCCAAAAATCTATCAATCTCAGTCTTGAATATACTTGACTGAGCATCCACAGCCCTCTGGGGTAGAGAAATCCAAATATTCACCACCCTCTGAGTGAAAAAATTCCTCCTTAGCTCAGTCCTAAAATGTCTGATCCCTTATCCTGAGACTATGTCCTCTACTTCTAGACTCTCCAGCTAGGGGAAACATCCTCTCAGCATCTACCCTCTTAGAATCTTACATGTTTCAATGAGATCAGCTCTCATCCTTCTAAGCTCCAGAGAGTATAGGCCCAAATTACTCAATCTTTCCTCGTAGGACAACCCTCTCATTCCAGGAATCAATCTAGTGAACCTTCATTGCACTGTCTGTAAGGCAAGTATATCCTTCCTTAGGTAAGGAGACCAAAACTACACACAGTACTCCAGGTGAGGTCTCACCAAAGCCCTGTACAATTGCAGCAAGACTTCCTTACTCTTGTACTTCAACCCCATGCAATAAAGGTCAACATGCCATTTGCCTTCCTAATTTCTTGCTGTACCTGCATGTTAACTTTCTGTGTTTCATGCACAAGGACACTCAAATCCCTCTGAACACCAACATTTAATAGTTTCGCACTATTTGAAAAATATTCCGTTTTTCTATCCATCCTAGCAAAGTGAATAACCTCACATTTCCCCACATTATACTCCTTCTACCACCTTCTTGCCTTACTCACTTAACCTGTCTATCTCCTTTTGAGTCCTCCTCACAGCTTACTTTCCCCACCTAGCTTTGTATCATCAGCAAACTTGGATATGTATGGCCTACTCCTGCTCATTTTTCTTCCTTCATCTAAGTCATTAATATAGATTGTAAATAGCTGGGGCCCAAGCACCAATCCCACTAGTTACAGCCTGCCAACCTGAAAATGACCTGTTTATCCCTACTCTCTGTTTTCTGTCCGATAACCATGCTAATATATTATCCCCAACCCCGTGAGCCCTTCTCTTGTGTAACAACCTTTTATGTGGCACCTTATCAAATACCTTTTGAAAATCCAAATATACTACATCACTGGTTCCCCTTTAACTACCCTGCTAGTTACATCTTCAAAAAACTCTCATAGATGAGATGGGAGGTGCACTGTGGCTGCAGGGAGACTTGGAATTGGTGTGGAAACTAACTCTGTTCTGAAATATACTGAAGAATGGATAGGCCTGTGAGAGAGCACGCACCAAGGTACTCAGACGACACACCAGAGGCCTTGGTGCAAGAGATGGATGCACGGAGGGGCATCCTTTGACCGCAGGGTGCAGGAGGTCCTCCACATATATGCTGAGGAGGCAGTGGGAGGAAGACGAGCACCAAGTGTATGCCACGAACATTGCACTATGAACATGGATGCAGTGCAGGAAGAAGTTCAATGATCTGACATGAGTGGTCAAGGTGAGTGACTTCAACTGTCACGTGGCATATCCTATCAACTGCACCACTAGCCTCATCCACTGCTCCACCCATGTCACCCCCCAGCCAACAAACTCTTTCCATCAGTACGCAACTCTTCAAATCAGATGCCGCATCTCACCCTCACACGTTATCACTCTTGCAAGTGGCACACCCACAACTCACAGGCCACACACACCGGCAGCTATTCAACCATGATAGCCAAATTACCCAAACATCTTGCAGGACACTTACTGACACACTTCCCCCTTTCTTGCAGGAGAAGATGGCGCATAACAACAGGCAGCAGGGAAGACCTGGGGGAGGACAGGCATGCCTACACATCCTCACCCCCATGGAGAAGAGAATGCTGTTTATCATTGGGTGGGCCGTCGCTGCCGCCATGGCCACTGACGGTTGAGGAGATATTGGTGATGAGGGTCTCTGCATACCTAATCCTCCTTCTCGTTTTCCACTTCTCCTTCATCCCACAATCTTTTCTGACTCACGTGCTGCAGGTGTCAGCACGCACATCTTACTTTCTCCACCCCGCTCCACAACTCAACCCGTCTCCCTTTGTCGTTGCAGAAACCCAAGAACTGGAACCAGCACTGTCAGAGGAGGCAGAGGAAGATGACAGATATGATGCAGACATACCATCACCCGATCTTACACTCTCAGCCACCAGCTCAGAGATTGACACTGCGCATACTTTTGAGGCCAGGATAGAGGAGGGATCTGCACGTGGTGAGACCCGGGCACAAGTGCGCAAGAGCTGGGGCGGGGGTGAGCTGGGGAGGAGCCAGATGATGACTTCAATAACCAGGCTACAGAAGAAGGCTGATGGGTGTACACAACCAAATGCTTAGTGCACTGGAAAACCTGCCAGAAAGCCTGCGCACAATGAGAAGGGGCATGGTGGAGTCCAGCTCCAACTTGGCACAGCGCTTTACACAAGAGCTTGGAGCCCATCCTTTTTCCAACATGGAATGGGTGGTCACCTCCATCAGCGCACCTGTGGAACCCACCATGATACAACGTGTGATGACCGATGTCACAGCTTCCATTGCGGCACAAACATTTGCCATCCAAGCTCAAACTGCTGCCTTGGAAGCTCAGACTGCTGCTATCGTGGCTCTGGTTCCACTGTTGAACGGGGCTTCCAGGGTGTCACAGCAGTCCAGCAATCTGTTCTCCAGCAGATCACCAGGATTGCTGAGGCGCCGCTCCAAGAAAGTGGCAGTGGCTCCGTGGAAGACGAACCTGCTGTCCTCGCTCAGGATGCCAAAATTCCTGCTCCTACCCCTGCCGCTCCCCTATATTAATTGTATGATTTATATCAATGAGTGTTAATTGTATTCAGGTGGTGGGTATCAATTAGGGACTCTCTGGCATCCTTTTTATAGGAGAGCTCATCTCAGGTGTGGAGTGTGTGTAAGGGGGAATCTCTATGGATAAAAGCTTGGAAACAGCTAAAGACCAGGTGCTAGTATTCTATCCTTCACCTCATGGCTTTCCATTTATAACACCAGTGCCCTTGATGTTGCTTGTCAGCCAGCCAGCCAGGCCAGACTGCTGCAGCCCAGGCTGAGATGGTGCAGTCTGCATCAGGCCCTCCTGGCCCACAGCTGCACTAGGTCATCCTCCAAGGCCATCTGCATGCTGCTCAATTGAAAGTCAGCAGCCTTCCACCAAACATGCTCCAGCCACTGGGAACGCACTAGGAAAAGTAAAGGCACATGAGCGACAGGCACTAAGGGAATGCATAAGGGTGAATAGTCTCATTTTGTTTGAATTATTATGTTAATTTATAAATTTGAATTTGTATTTGGTGGTTTTCATTTCTGTGATGAGCTGAGGGAGGAAGCAATGTGTAATCATAAGGAGGATGATTTGATGGGCATGTGGGAGAGGAAAGGTAAGGAGTGTGGGACTGTTGGTGAATGGGGAGGTGTCTTTGAGGTTACTGGTATCGCTCATTAATCATCTGATCACGCAGACCCTTGGTAGATGGGGCCTGTCTCTTCCTCCACTTCCTGCTGCACTTCCTCCTCTGGCTCAGGTTCTTGTCGGATAGGTGGTGGCATAGGCTGCTCCCTTGTAATGGCGATGTTATGCAGCATACAACAACAAATCTTGATACCCACTCAGCTGAGGACTACAGGGATCCTCCAGAGCAATCCAGACAGCGGAAGCGTTGCTTGAGGACACCTATAGTGTGCTCGATGATGTTCCGTGTGGCAGCGTTGATCTCATTGTAGGCCTGCTGTGTATGTATGTGTGCGTGTGTTCTGGGTTGGAGTCATGAGCCACTTCATGAGTGGATAACCCTTATTGACCAGTAGCCAGCCTTTGACTTGCCGTGCTGGTTGAAATATAGGTGGCATGTTGGACTACCGTAGAATGAAGGAGTCATGATTGCTGCCAGGATAGCGGGCATGGACCTGCATGATGTGCTGTGTGTGGTTGTACACCAGCGGCACATTGGAAAGGGTTTCCACTCCCTCATTCATGAAGATGGCCAAGTTGAGATGTGGAGCATGCATGGCAATATGCATGCAGTCATTGGCACCCTGCACCATGGGGAAGCCTGCAGTGTGAGCAAACGGGGGGGGGGGGGGTGGTCCTTCATGCCCTTTAACTCCCGTTCAGCTGTGCGAGATTAGGACAGGGCATTAGCTGGAGCGTGGAGTTTGAAAATGGTGCTAGCTGCTTCAAATCAGCATCGCATACTGATTAATGTCATAATCTCCCCACTTTACTTGTTGCCGGCATTACCAAGATGGCGTCCCAAGCACGTCATGCCAGAAGTGTGCATGCGCGTGCGCATCTTGGATGCCATTTTCGGGGCGTAAGAGTCCGCCTACAGAACGGTGGCTACGCGGCCCAATTTAGCCCCCCTAGCATTTTGAGGGAATGTCACGCACCATGCTGACTTGGAAATATATCGCCGTACCTTCATCATCGCTGGGTCAAAATCATGGAACTACCTACCTAACAGCACTGTGGGAGAACCGTCACCACACGGACTGCAGCGGTTCAAGAAGGCAACTCACCACCACCTTCTCAAGGGCAATTAGGGATGGGCAATAAATGCTAGCCTTGCCAGCGATGCCCACGTCCCATGAAGGAATTTTTAAAAAAAAATGTCCCTGTATTTGCCAGTGAAGAAGGAGGTCAGGCTGTGGTGTCAAAGATCGACTGTGTTATACAGAAGAGAAGGTTTTATACAGATTCACTGTTACATCTTGACTTTTACATTCTATACTTCTTGCCATAAAACCCAATATTCCATGAGCTTTTTTATGGCTTTATCCATTTATGGTGCTGCTTTTAATGTCTTGTGAACATGAACCTTCAAACCCCTCTGCTTTGTTCTGATGCTCCTTACTGAGGATATATGCAAATGAGGTCAGTGGGTACTGAGAGGTGGATTGTTGGATGTCGGGCTAAAGGGAGTGGTGTCCAAATTTACAGATGATACTAAAATAGGAGATGTAGCAAATAATTCTGAGGACAGAAGGAAACTGCAAGGGAACATTGATGAACTAGTGAAATAGGCAAAAAAAAGAAGTGGCAAATGTGAGGTGGTACATTTTGGTTTAAGAAAAACATGATTATACTTTGAATGGGGGAAAGCTGGGTGATGTGGAAAAGCAGAGGGATTTGAAGGTTCACATTAACAAGACATTAAAAGCAGCACTGTATGTAGATAGAGCCATAAAAAGCTAATGGAATATTGGGTTTTATGGCAAGAAGTATAGAATGTAAAAGTCAAGATGTAACGGTGAATCTGTATAAAACCTTAGTAAGGCCAAGTTGGCACGCTGCCAGCTATTGGACTCCACACTATTGGCAGGATGCTGAGGCAATAGAGAGGGTACAGCATAGATTCACTTGGATGCAGCTTGGTATGAGGAAATACAAATACGAAGAAAGACTTTAAAAATTGGGGCATTTTCATTAGAACAGATGCGATTTATGGAGTGATTTGATAGTGATGTTTTGATAATGAAGGGCTGGGATAAAGGATATAGATTATGGTTGGCGGGTGGGAGCATCGGTGGTAGGAGGCTGGTTAGCAGAGCCTCGTGGTCGGGAGAAGGGGAAGGAAATCCAGGATAGTGGAGGCCACAGGTTTCCTCATGGGCCCTGGGGAAACACTCCTGGCCCACAGGAAACTTTTCATATTAAAAAAAAATCCACTTACCTTTCTGGGCCTCCTTTCGCCCCAACACCTCTTGCAGCCAGGTTGGCTTGGTGGAGAAGTCACAAAAGTTTCCTTGTGCAGACCTCTGGTTAAAATTGCAGTCGTGTCTCAATTACATCACCGGAGCCTGATCTGTATTCTTAAGAACTGTACTGCCTTCCAGTGCATAACCCTCTCGTCAGCTTAGAAGAGCAATGTAAGATCATAACCCGTGGGAAGGCAATGGGATCAGTGCGGGTAAGTCTCATGGGCCATGTTAACTGCCCGCCTGCCTGGTTTCCATTGGGTGGGCAGGATTAAAATTGGACCTCATGTCAACATTTTTTTATATTCATTCTTGGGATGTGTGTGTGTCACTGGCAAGGCTGGTATTTATTACCCATCCCTAGTTGCCCTAGAGAAGGTGATGGTGGCCGCCTTCTTGAATTGCTGTGGTGAAGGTGCTCCCACAGTTCTGTTATGTAGGGAATTCCAGGATTTATGACCCAGCGATAATGAAGGGATTTAGAAATAGGTTAGATGTGGAGGATAAACACCAACATGGAGTGGTTGGGCCGAACAGCCTGTTTCTGTTTGTTATTGCTATGTAATTCTCTGTAAAATTGCTATTTAATCTAATTTGTAAATAAATCTGACTGAGTTTTAGCCTGAACATAATGGTTTGACTGTGTGATACTTATTGCCTTTCAGAGTGGACTAAAGAGCACGATGGGCAGCCCAAATAGTCTCCAGTGCATAAAACCATAGTAAAAGGGTAATTATTATCGTGTGGCATGCCATCTCATTCATGACATATGTAAGTATGCAAGTTTCAGTTCATATGGGACTTGATTTGCTTATGGAAATAGCCTTTGTGCTACAAACAAATTAAAAGTATTGGGAATAAACTAATCACAAGAGATATCAAAAATGATAGCTGATGGCTGGATTTCTGAGATGTAGGAAGAAACTTTGTCCTTGAAGAATTGCAAGAAGTAAAAGTGGGTAATTTTAACTGTGCGATAGTATAAAGCGGGTGATAACAACCAGACAGCCCGTTTTACATCTCGCCCAAATTTTATTTCCATTGACTTTTTAGAAACCAGTCTAACAATGATTACAATACAGACAATTATATACAACATAAGTTAATCTAAATGTGCAAACTACATTTTAAAAAGACACATATGTAATAGAACACACAAATTCTGCTAATTGTTAAACTGGTATGAATACATTTGGGAATTAACAGTTATTAGCAGTCAAGTGGATTTAGTTAAAGACAGAAGCCCAGGAATTATGCTGTGGACACTAATGTACCAACACTTAATTCATTTGTCTAAAATTCCTCTTTCCCATAGTTTAGTGGAGGTGTTCACCGGTTAAAATAAATGGGTTGACATCTCTACTAAAATAGTGGAAAGAGAAATTTCAGATAAATGTGGTAAGTATTTGTACACTAGAATCCCAGTGTGTTATTTCTGGGCCAGAGAGAGGGAGAGGAAAGAATGATTCAGAGAGAAGCACCAAGAGGGAGAAAGAGAGTGAAATTGATAGTCGGAGAGGGGAACAAGAGTGCAAGAGGAAGAGAGGGACAGAAGGAGAGAGGCAGTGTGAGAGGGGGAAAGAGAGAAACAGGAGCGAAGGATGGAGTGCATCAAAAAGAGAGAATATGGGTGTGTGTGAGAGAGAGAGAGAGAGAGAGGAGAAAGGGACATTGGGAAAGAGGAGAGAAAGACAGAGGGATGGGGACAGAATGAAAGAGAGTGAGAGGGATAGAGAATAGGGAGAGAGGGACACAGTTAATCAGAGAGAGGGAACAAACATAACTGATCATGAGAGAGAGGAAGAAAAGTGAATAGGAGACTTTGTTACAATTTGTGTCTGGGCAAATCACATGAGAATTGAACTAAATCAAACAGACATTGGAGGAAATTGTATGGTTGAAAAGCAGAACCCGTAGGGGAAAATAGTGTTGACAGAGGAATTTAATTTTGCAAATAAATTGTGTGCTCCTTACGGCATTTGCAGGAGTTTTTAAATACATTTTTTGAGTGATTTTTGTTTTTGGTTGAACAAGATGAAGGGTGTTAGTGCTGGGGAATTAAATACTTTCCCCATGAATGATGCACTTGTGTCAGCACCGAGCATTCCCATGTCAGGCACAGCAGGATGGTCCCTCTACCTTCCCTAAACATGCTGCTCCAGTGGGACATTTCCATTTATCACACCTGTGGAGCCTCTTACAGTATAGGAAACAGTCAATCATGCAGGCAAATGGTATCTGATAGGCTGTCTCAGATAAACAATCATAAAGCCAGTGGGTGGGACTTACAGGATCACCACAGCAATAAACAACACAAATACATCAAGCAGTTCCAAAGGTACATTCAGTCATATTCTTAATGGGCTGAGAAAAGATATGCATCTGTTCAGTAGTGCTTCTGGTCACCGCTGTCCCTCGAGATAGAGGCCACCAACATAAGGAAGCATTGAATTAGAAGGGGCCATTTAACTCATCAAGGCAATCATAGTCCTGTCACAGATCACGAACGGTCATAGACCTGGCACACATCACCTACGGCCATAGTCCTGGCACACATCATATAGAACCCTAGTCCTGTCGCAGGTCATATATGGTCATAGACCAGACACATATCATATGTGATCAAAGATCTGTCACACATCACATATGCCATAGTCCTGTCACAAATCATTTTTTTTAATTGCTCATGGGATGTGGGCGTCGCTGGCAAGGCCAGCATTTATTGCCCATCACTGATTGCCCTTGAGAAGCTGATGGTGAGCTGCCTTCTTGAATTGCTGCAGTCCGAGTGGTGAAGACTCTCCCACAGTGCTGTGAGGTAGGGAGTTCCAGGATTTTGACCCAACGACGATGAAGGAACGGCGATATATTTCCAATTCGGGATGGTATGACTTGGAGGGGAACGTGCAGGTGATGTTCCCATGTACCTGCTGCCCTTGTCCTTCTAGGTGGTAGAGGCCGCGGGTTTGGGAGGTGCTGTCGAAGAAGCCTTGGCGAGTTGCTGCAGTGCATCCTGTGGATGGTACACACTGCAGCCACGGTGCGCCGGTGGTGAAGGGAGTGAATGTTTAGGGTGGTGGATGGGGTGCCAATCAAGTGGGCTGCTTTGTCCTGGATGGTGTCGAGCTTCTTGAGTGTTGTTGGAGCTGCACTTATCCAGGCAGTGGAGAGCATTCCATCACACTCCTGACTTGTGCCTTGTAGATGGTGGAAAGGCTTTGGGGAGTCAGGAGGTGAGTCACTCGCTGCAGAATACCCAGCCTCTGACCTGTTCTTGTAGCCACAGTATTTATATGGCTGGTCCAGTTAAGTTTCTGGTCAACGGTGACACCCAGGATATTGATGGTGGGGGATTCGGTGATGGTAATGCCGTTGAATGTCAAGGGGAGTGGGTTAGACTTTCTCTTGTTGGAGATGGTCATTGCCTGGCACTTGACTGGTGCGAATGTTACTTGCCACTTATCAGCCCAAGCCTGGATCTTGTCCAGCTCTTGTTGCATAAGGGCATGGATTGCTTCATTATCTGAGGGGTTGTGAATGGAACTGAACACTGTGCAATCGTCAGCGAACATCCCCATTTCTGACCTTATGATGGAGGGGGGGGTCATTGATGAAGCAGCTGAAAATGGTTGGGCCTAGGACATTGCCTTGAACTCCTGCAGCAATGTCCTGGGGCTGAGATGATTGGCCTCCAACAACCACTACCATTTCCTCTGTGCTAGGTACGACTCCAGCCACTGGAGAGATTTCCCCTGATTCCCATTGACTTCAATTTTACAAGGGTTCCTTGGTGCCACACTCGGTCAAATGCTGCCTTGATATCAAGGGCAGTCACTATCACCTCACCTCTGGAATTCAGCTCTTTTGTCCATGTTTGGACCAAGGTTGTAATGAGGTCTGGAGCCGTGTGGTCCTGGCGGAACCCAAACTGAGCATCGGTGAGCAGGTTATTGGTGAGAAAGTGCTGCTTGATAGCACTGTCGACGAAACTTTCCATCACTTTGTTGACGATTGAGAGTAGACTGATGGGGCGGTAATTGGCCGGATTGGATTTGTCCTGCTTTTTGTGGACAGGACATACCTGGGCAATTTTCCACAGAAAAGTCATAAGAATAAAACCATGGAGTGAATCGAATTGGCTGAAGACTAGCTTCTGTGATGGTGGGGATATCGGGAGGAGGCTGAGATGGATCATCCACTCGGCACTTCTGGCTGAAGATGGTTGCAAACACTTCAGACTTGTCTATTGCACTCAGGTGCTGGACTCTGCCATCATTGTAGATGGGAATGTTTACAGAACCTCCTCCTCCCATTAGTTGTTTAATTGTCTACTACCATACATGACTGGATGTGGCAGGACTGCAGAGCTTTGATCTGATCCCTTAGTTGTGGAATCGCTTATCTCTGTCTATAGCATATTGCTTCTGCTGTTCAGCATGCATGTTGTCCTGTGTTGTAGCTTCACCTGGTTGGCACCTCATTTTTAGGTACGCCTGGTGCTGCTCCTGGCATGCTCGTCTACACTCCTCATTGAACCAGGGTTGAAACCCCTGGCTTGGTAATGGTAGAGTGAGGGATATGCCGGGCCATGAGGTTACAGATTGTGCTGGAATACAATTCTGCTGTGGATGATGGCCCACAGCGCCTCATGGATGCCCGGTTTTGAGCTGCTAGATCTGTTCTGAATCTATCCCATTTAGTGCCACACAACACGTTGAATGGTGTCCTTAGTGTGAAGATGGGACTTTGTCTCCATGAGGACTGTGCGGTGGTCACTCCTACCAATACTGTCATGGACAGATGCATCTGCGACGGCTAGATTGGTGAGGACGAGGTCAAGTAGGTTTTTTGGTCATGTTGGTTCGCTCACCACCTGCTGCAGGCCCAGTCTGGCAGCTATGTCCTTCAGGACTCGGCCAGCTTGGTCAGTAGTGGTGCTACCGAGCCACTCTTGGTAATGGACATTGAAGTCCCCCACCCAGAGTACATTCTGTGCCCTTGCTGCCCTCAGTATTTCCTCCAAGTGGTGCTCAACGTGGAGGAGGACTGATTCATCAGCTGAGGGAGGACGGTAGGTGGTAATCAGCAGGAGGTTTCCTTGCCCATGTTTGACATGATGCCATGAGTCAATGTTGAGGACTCCCAGGGCCACTCCCTCCCGACTGTATATCACTGTACCACCACCTCTGGTAGGTCTGTCCTGCCAGTGGGACAGGACATATCCAGAGATGTTAATGGAAGAGTCTGGGATGTTGGCTGAAAGGTATGATTCTGTGAGTGTGGCTATGTCAGGCTGTTGCTTGACTGGTCTGTGGGACAGCTCTCCCAATTTTGGCACAAGTCCCCAGATGTTAGTGAGGAGGTCTTTGCAAGGTCGACTGGGCTTGGTTTGTCTTTGTCGTGTCCGGTGCCTAGTGGTCCGATGCCGGGTGGTCCATCCGGTTTTATTCTTATTATGACTTTTTGTAGCGAGATTGTACAACTGAGTGGCTTGCTAGGCCATTTCAGAGGACGATTAAGAATCAACCGCATTGCTGTGGGTCTGGAGTCACATATAGGCCAGACCGGGTAAGGGGGGCAGGTTTTCTTCCCTAAAGGACATTAGTCAACCAGATGGGTTTTTATGACAATCCGGTAGTTTCATGGCCATCGATACTGATACTACTATATGGCCATAGTCCTGTCATACATCATATCTGGCTGCGGGCCCGCCAGAGGTCGCACCGGGCTGCGGGCCCGCCAGAGGTCGCACCGGGCTGCGGGCCCGCCAGAGGTCGCACCGGGCTGCGGGCCCGCCAGAGGTCGCACCGGGCTGCGGGCCCGCCAGAGGTCGCACCGGGCTGCTATGGTCAAAGTCCTATCGCAGATCACATTTGGCCATAAGAAATAGGAGCAGGAGTGCACCATATGGCTCCTCGAGTCTGCTCTGCCATTCATTCGGAGCATGGCTGATCTTCGACCTCAACTCTACTTTCCCGCCTGATGCCCATACCCCTTGATTCCCTCAGAGTCCAAAAATCTATCTATCTGATAGATATATTCAATGACTCAGCATCCACAGCCCTCTGGGGTAAAGAATCCCAAATATTACAACCTTCTGCGTGAAGAAATTCCTCCTCATCTCAGTCTTGAATGGCCAACTCTTATCCTGTGACTATGCCCCCTAGTTCTAGACTCTCTAGCCAGGGGAAACAATCTCTCAGCATCTACCCTGTCAAGCCCCCTCAGAATCTTATATGTTTTAATGAGATCACTTCTCATTCTTCTAAACTCCAGAGAGTATAGGACCATTCTACGCAACCTGTCCTCATAGGACAACCCTCTCATCCCAGGAATTAATCTAGTGAACCTTCTTTGCACTGCCTCTTAGGAAAGTATGTCTTTCCTTAGATAAGGAGACCAAAACTGCACGCAGTACTCCAGGTGAGGTCCCACTTAAGCCATGTACAACTGTAATAAGACTTCCTTACTCTTGTACTGCAACCCCCTTGCAATAAAGACCAACATGCCATTTGCCTTCCTAATTGTCTGCTGTACCTGCATTCTAACTTTTTGTGTTTCTTGTATGAGGACACCCAAGTGTCTCTGAACACCAACATTTAATAGTTTCTCACTATTTAAAAAAATATTCGGTTTTTCTATTCGTCCTACCAAAGTGAATAACTTCACCTTCCCCCACATTATATTGCATCTGCCACCTTGCCCACTCACGTAACCTGTCTATCTCCCTTTGCAGACTCTGTATCCCCCTCACAGCTTGCTTTCCACCTAGCTTTGTATCATCAGCAAACTTGGATACATTACACTTGGTCCTTCATCTAAGTCATTAATATAGATTGTAAATAGCTGAGGCCCAAGCACCGATCCTTGCAGCACCCCACTAGTTACAGACTGCCAACCTGAGAATGACCCGTTTGACCCTACTCTCTTTTTCTGTCCTTCAGCCAATCCTCTATCCATGGTAATATGTTACCCCCAACCCCATGACCCCTTACCTTATGTAATAACCTTTTATGTGGCACCTTATCGAATGCTTTTTGAAAATCCAAATATACGACATCCACTGGTTCCTCTTTATCTACCCTGCTAGTTACATCCTCAAAAAACTCGAATAAGTTTGTCAATATGTCACAGATCACATAAGGTCATAGTCCTGTCATACATCACATATAGCCATAGTCGTGTCACACATCACATATGGTCATAGTTCTGTAACATGTCACATGCGGTCATAGTACAGTCACACATTACATATGGTCATAGTCCCATCGCAGATCACAGTTGGCCATAGTCCTGTCTGAAATCACAAATGGTCATAGTCCTTTTATTCATCACAGATGACATTTGGCCATAATCCTTTCATACATCACATGTCATTGTGCTGTCACACATCAGATATGACCGTAGTCCTTACACACATTCAATGACCGTAGTCCTTACACACATCATATATTGCCATAGTCCTGTCACACATCACACATGGTCATAGACCTGCCACAAATCACACATGGCCATGGTCCTGTTACATATCATATATGGCCATATTCCTGTCACACATCATATATTGTCATAGTCCTGTCACACATCATATATGGCGGTTGCCCTGTCACACATCATATATATGGGCATAGTCTTATCACAGATCACATATGGGAATTGTGCTGTCATACATCACATGGCCATAGTCCTATCGCACGTCATATGTGGCCATAGTCCTGTCGCACGTCATATGTGGCCATAGTCCCGTCGCACGTCATATGTGGCCATAGTCCCGTCGCACGTCATATGTGGCCATAGTCCCGTCGCACGTCATATGTGGCCATAGTCCTGTCGCACGTCATATGTGGCCATAGTCCCGTTGCACGTCATATGTGGCCATAGTCCCGTCGCAAGTCATGTAAGTTCAAAGTTGTATCACAGATCACATTTGGCCATAGTCCTGTCGTGTATCATGTATGGTCATAGTCCTTTCACAGGTCACATATGGTCATAGACGTCACACATCATATATGAGCATCATCTTTACATACATCATATTACCGTAGTCCTGTCAAACATCACATATTGCCATGGTCCTGTTACATATCATATATGGCCATAGTCTTGTCGCATATATGTATGGCCATAGTCCTGCCACATCATATATGGCCATAGTCCTGGCACACATCACATATGATCATAGTCCTGCCACATATCACATAAGGCCAGGAACCTGTCACATATGAAGAACTTTTATAGTTACATTAGGAAAAAGAGGGTGGTCAGGAGCATTGTTGGCCCCTTAAAAACTGAAAGTGGGGATATTGTCATTGACAATGGGGAAACGGCGGACATGTTGAACAATTACTTTGCGTCAGTATTTAAAAGAGGATAGCATGCCGGAAATCCCAAGAAAACTAATATTGAATCGGGGACAGGGCCTCTATAAAATTAACGTAAGTAAAACAACAGTAATGAAGAAAATAATAGCACTAAAGAGTGACAAATCCCCAGGACCAGATGGTTTCCATCCCAGGGTTTTAAAGGAAGTAGGTGAACACATTGCGGATGCCCTAACTATAATCTTTCAAAGTTCTCTAGATTCAGGAACTGTCCCTCTAGATTGGAAAATTGCACATGTCACTCCGCTTTTTAAGAAAGGAGAGAGAGGGAAACCAGGGAATTATAGATCAGTTAGCCTAACATCTGTTGTGGGGAAAATGCTGGAGTCTATAATTAAGGATAAGATGACCGAACACCTCGAGAATTTTCAGTTAATCAGAGAGAGCCAGCATGGATTTGTGAAAGGTAGGTCGTGCCTGACAAATCTGAATGAATTTTTTGAAGAGGTGACTGAAGTAGTGGACAGGGGAATATCAATGGGTGTTATTTATGTGGACTTTCAGAAGGCATTTGATAAGGTCCCACATAGAGACTGTTAGCTAAGATAGAAGCCCATGGAATCGAGGGAAAAGTACAGACTTGGTTAGGAAGTTGGCTGAGCGAAAGGCGACAGAGAGTAGGGATAATGGGTAGGTACTCACATTGGCTGGATGTGACTAGTGGAGTCCCGCTGGGATCTGTCTTGGGGCCTCAATTATTCACAATATTTATTAACGACTTAGATGAAGGCAAAGAAAGTCTCATATCTAAGTTTGCCGATGACACAAAGATTGGTGGCATTGTAAGCAGTGTTGATGAAAACATAAAATTACAAAGCGACATTGATAGATTAGGTGAATGGGCAAAACTGTGGCAAATGGAATTCAATGTAGACAAATGTGAGGTCATCCACTTTGTGCTGTCACACATCACATATGGTGATAGTCCTGTCACATATCACAGTTTACATGTGGTAATAGTCCTGTCAGAGTTCACATATGGTCATAGTCACGTCAAATATCATATATGGTCTTAGTCCAGTCACAGAACACATATGGCCACGGTCCTTTCAGACATCACATATTGTCATAGTCCTATCACAGATCACATTTGACCATATTTGTTTCACACATCATATATGTTCATTGTCCTGTCACAGTTTACATATGGTCATAGTCCTGTCAGTGATCACATATGGCCATAGCCCTGTCACACATCATATATGGTCATTGTGCTGTCACACGTCTCAGGTGGTCATAGTTCTGTCACACAACGTATATGGGAATAGTCATGTCACGGATCACATTTGACCATAGTCCTGTCACATCACATATGGTCAGTCATGTCACACATCATATATGGCCATAGTCCTTTCACACATCATACATTGTCATAGTCCTGTCACACATCACATATGGTCTTAATCCCATCAGAGATCACATTTGGTCATAGACCTGTCTGATCACATATTGGCATAGTCCTGTAATACACCATATATGGCCATAGTCCTGTCACGTCGTATATGGTAATAGTCCTGTCACACATCATATTTAGTCCTGGGCCTGTCACACATCATATATGGTTATAGTGCTTTCACAAATCAAATATAGCCACAGTCCTGTCACATGACGCATATGGTCATAGTTCTGTTACACATCATATAGGGCCATAGTCTTGTCACACATCATATATGGCCATAGTCATGTCACACATCATATATGATCATAGTCCTGTCACACATCATTTGGTCCTGGTCCTGTCACACATCATATATGGTTGTAGTTCTGTCACACATCATATATGGTTGTAGTTCTGTCACACATCATATATAGTCATAGTCCTGTCACATATCATATATGATCATAGTGCTGTCGCACATCAAATATGCTCATAGTCCTGTTACACATCATATATGGACAAAGTCATGTCATACATCATATATGGCCACAATCCTGTCACATCCCATTTATGGTCATAGTCCTGTCACCAATCGCATATGGACATAGTCCTGTCACACATCATATATGGTCATAATGCTGCCAGACATCACATATGGTCATAGTCCTGTCATACATACATATGGTCATTGTGCTGTCACTCATCATATATGGTCATAGTAATATTACAGATCACATTTGGTCCTGGTTCTTTAAAACATCAAAATGGTCATAATCCTGTCATAGATCACATATGGTCATAGTCAAGTCCTGTCAGAGATCACGTACGGTCATAGTCACATCACACATCATATATGGTCATAGACCTGTCACGTTACCTATGGTCATAGTCCTGTTACAGATCACATATGCTCATTGTCCTGTCACACATCATATATGATCATAGTCCCATCACAGAACACATTAGGCCATATTCCTGTCACACATCATATATGTTCAGTGTCCTGTCACAGATTACGTATGGTCATAGTTCTGTCACACAACATATATGGGCATAGTCCTGTCACAGATCACATTTGGCCATAGTCATGTCACACATCATATATGGTCATAGACCTGTCATGATGCGGCGAGTGCCTCACCTCCTGACTCCCCAAAGCCTTTCCAACCTCTACAAGGCACAAGTCAGGAGTGTGATGGAATACTCTTCACTTGCCTGGATGAGTGCAGCTCCAACAACACTCAAGAAGCTCGACACCATCCAGGACAAAACAACCCACTTGATTTGTACCTCATCCACCACCCTAAACATTCACTCCCTTCACCACCGGCACACAGTGGCTGCAGTGTGTACCATCCACAGAATGCACTGCAGCAACTCACCAAGGCTTCTTCAACAGCACCTCCCAAATCACACACCATCCCGACTTAGAAATATATTGCTGTTCCTTCATCGCCGCTGGGTCAAAATCTTGGAACTCCCTTCCTAACAGCACTGTGGGAGTACCGTTTTTTTAATTCATTCATGGGATGTGGGCGTCGCTGGCGAGGCCAGCATTTATTGCCCATCCCTAATTGCCCTTGAGAAGGTGGTGGTGAGCCGCCTTCTTCAACCGCTGTAGTCCGTGTGGTGAAGGTTCTCCCTTTAGGGAGTCAGGAGGTGAGTCACTCGCCGCAGAATACCCAGCCTCTGACCTCTTGTAGCCACAGTATTTATATGGCTGGTCCAGTTAAGTTTCTTGTCAATGATGACCCCCAGGATGTTGATGGTGGGGGATTCGGCAATGGTAATGCCGTTGAATGTCAAGGGGAGGTGGTTAGACTCTCTCTTGTTGGAGATGGTCATTGCCTGGCACTTGTCTGGCACGAATGTTACTTGCCACTTATGAGCCCAAGCCTGGATGTTGTCCAGGTCTTGCTGCATGCGGGCTCGGACTGCTTCATTATTTGAGGGGTTGCGAATGGAACTGAGCACTGTGCAATCATCAGCGAACATCCCCATTTATGATCTTATGATGGAGGGAAGGTCATTGATGAAGCAGCTGAAGATGGTTGGGCCTAGGACACTGCCCTGAGGAACTCCTGCAGCAATGTCCTGGGGCTGAGATGATTGGCCTCTGACAACCACCACCATCTTCCTTTGTGCTAGGTATAACTCCAGCCACTGGAGAGTTTTCCCCCTGATTCCCATTGACTTCAATTTTACTCGGGCTCTTTGGTGCTACACTCTGTCAAATGCTGCCTTGATGTCAAGGGCAGTCACTCTCACCTCTGGAATTCAGCTCTTTTGTGCATGTTTGTACCAAGGCTGTAATGAGGTCTGGAGCCAAGTGGTCCTGGCGGAACCCAAACTGAGCGTCGATGAGCAGGTTATTGGTGAGTAAGTGCCGCTTGATAGCACTATAGACGACACCTTCCATCACTTTGCTGATGATTGAGAGTCGACTGATGGGGCGGTAATTGGCCGGATTGGATTTGTCCTGCTTTTTGTGGACAGGACATACCTGGGCAATTTTCCACATTGTCGGGTAGATGCCAGTGTTGTAGCTGTACTGGAGCAGTTTGGCTAGAGGCGCAGCTAGTTCTGGAGCACAAGTCTTCAGCATTACAGTTGGGATGTTGTCGGGGCCCATAGCCTTTGCTGTATCCAGTGCACTCAGCTGTTTCTTGATATCACGTGGAGTGAATCGAATTGGCTGAAGACTGGCTTCTGTGATGGTGGGGATATCGGGAGGAGACCGAGATGGATCATCCACTTGGCACTTCTGGCTGAAGATGGTTGCAAACGCTTCAGCCTTGTCTTTTGCACTCACGTGCTGGACTCCGCCATCATTGAGGATGGGGATGTTTGCAGAGCCTCCTCCTCCTGTTAGTTGTTTAATTGTCCACCACCATTCACGACTGGATATGGCAGGACTGCAGAGCTTTGATTTGATCCGTTGGTTGTGGAATCTCTTAGCTCTGTCTATAGCATGTTGCTTCCGCTGTTTAGCATGCTTGTAGTCCTGTGTTGTAGCTTCACCAGGTTGGCACCTCATTTTTAGGTGCGCCTGGTGCTGCTCCTGGCATGCTCGTCTACACTCTTCATTGAACCAGGGTTGATCCCTTGGCTTGTTGGTAATGGTAGACAGGGATATGCCAGGTCATGAGGTTACAGATTGTGCTGGAATACAATTCTGCTGCTGCTGATGGCCCACAGCGCCTCATGGATGCCCAGTTTTGAGCTGTTAGATCTGTTCTGAATCTATCCCATTTGGCATGGTGGTAGTGCCACACAACACATTGGATGGTGTCCTCAATGCGAAGACAGGACTTTGTCTCCACGAAGACTGTGCAGTGGTCACTCCTACCAATACTGTCATGGACAGATACATTTGTGACAGGTAGATTAGTGAGGACGAGGTCAAGTAAGTTTTTCCCTCGTGTTGGTTCGCTCACTACCTGCCGCAGGCCCAGTCTGACAGCTATGTCCTTCAGGACTCGGCCAGCTCGGTCAGTAGTGGTGCTATCTGTGTCCATTCTACCTTCAGTGCTTCCTCCAAGTGGTGTTCAACATGAAGGAGGACTGATTCATCAGCTGAGGGAGGGCAGTAGGTGGTAATCAGCAGGCGGTTTCCTTGCCCATGTTTGACCTGATGACATGAGATTTCATGGGGTCCAGATTCAATGTTGAGGACTCCCAGGGCCACTCCCTCCTGACTGTATATCACTGTACCGCCACCTCTGGTCGGTCTGTCCTGCCGGTGGGACAGGACATACCCAGGGATGGTGATGGAAGAGTCTGGAACGTTGGCTGGAAGGTATGATTCTGTGAGTATGGCTATGTCAGGCTGTTGCTTGACTAGTCTGTCGGACAGGTCTCCCAATTTTGGCACAAGTCCCCTGTTATTAGTGAGGAGGACTTTGCAGGGTTGACTGGGCTTGGTTTGACTTTGTCGTGTCCGGTGCCTAGTGGTCCAATGCCGGGTGGTCTGTCCGGTTTTATTCTTATTATGACTTTATTTAGCAAGATTTTACAACTGAGTGGCTTGCTAGGCCATTTCAGAGGGCAATTAAGAATCATTCACATTCCTGTGGGTCTGGAGTCACATTTAGGCCAGACCGGGTAAGGACGGCAGGTTTCCTTCCCTAAAGGACATTAGTGAACCAGATGGATTTTTACAACAATCCGGTAGTTTCATAGCCACCATTACTGATACGAGTATTTTAATTCCAGATTTTATTTAATTAATTGAATTTAATTAATTGAATTTAAATTCCCCAGCTGCCGTGGTGGGATTTGAACTCATGACTCTGGATTATTAGATCAGGCCTCTGGATTACTAGTCCAGTAACATAACCACACGGACTGCAGCGGTTCACGAAGGTGGCTCACCACCACCTTTTCAAGGGCAATTCGGGATGGGCAATAAATGCTGGTCTTGCCAGTGACGCCCACATGCCATGAACGAATAATAAAAAAAAATATGGCTATAGACATTTCACACTTCATATATGGTCATAGTCCTATCACACATCATATATGATCATAGACCTGTCACACATCAGAAATGATCATAGTCCTGTCAAACATCATAAAAGGCCAAAGTCCTGTTACACATCATATGTGGTCATAGTCCAGTCACATCATATGTGGTCATAGTCCTGTCACATCATATGTGGTCATAGTCCTGTCACACATCATATATGACCACAGTCCTGTTACACATCATAGATGGCCACAGTCCTGTCACACATCTTATATGGCTACAGTTCTGTCACACATCACATATGGCCATAGTCCTGTCACACATCAAATATGGTCACAGACCTACATCACATATGGTCATAGTGCTGCCAGACATCACATATGGTCATAGTTCTGTCACACATCACATAAAGTGATAGTCCTGTCACACATCACATATGGTCATTGTGCTGTCACACATCATATATGGTCAAAGTAATATTACAGATCACAATTGGTCCTGGTTCTTTAACAAATCAAAATGGTCAAACTCTTGTCACACAACACTAATGGTCATAGTCCTGGTCCCGTCCTGAATCACATGTGGTAATAGTCCTGTCAGAGATCACGTATGATCATAGTCACATCACACATCATATATGGTCATAGTCCTGTCACATATGCTCATTGTCCTGTCACACATCATATATGGTCATATTCCCATCACAGAACACATTCGGCCATATTCCTGTCACACCTCATATATGGCTATGGTCCTTTCACACATCATATATGTTCATAGTCCTGTCACAGATTACGTATGGTCATAGTCCCATCAGCGATCACATATGTTCTAGGAACCATCAAAGATCATCTATGGTCGTAGTCCCATCAAAGACTACGTAGTCCTGTCAGTGATCACATACGTTCATTGTCCTGTAGCATATCATGTATGGCCAAAGTTCTGTCACACATCATATATCGCCATAGTCCTGTCACACATCATATTTTGTCCTGGTCCTGTCACACATCACATTTATGGCTATAATCCTTTCACACATCATATATGGCCATAGATCTGTCACACATCGTATAGGGCATAATCCTGTCACACATCAGATATGGACATACTCCTGTCACAAGTCTCATATGGTCATGGTTCTGTCACACATCAGATCGGGACATAGTCCTGTCACACGTCTCATATGATCATGGTTCTGTCACACATCAGATATGGACATAGTCCTGTCACAGAATACAAATGATCATAGTTCTGTCACACATCATATTTAGCCATAGTCCTGTCACATCATATATGGTCAAAGTCATGTCACACATCATATATAGCTATAGTCCTTTCACACATCGCATATGGTCTTAGTCCCATCAAAGATCACAGATGGTCATAGTCCTGTCACACATCACAGATGGTCATAGTCCTGTCACACATCACATTTGGTCCTGGGCCTGTCACACATCATATATGGTCATGGTCCTGTCACACATCATATAGTTATAGTCCTGTCACACATCACAGATGGCTATAGTCCTGTCACATCACATATGGTCATAGACCTGTCACACATCATATTTGGTCCTGGTTCTGTCATACATCACGTTTATGGCTATAATCCTTTCACACATCATATATGGCCATAGACCTGCCACAGAATACAAATAATCATAGTTCTGTCACACATCATATTTAACCATAGTCCTGTCACATCATAAATGGTCATTTTCCTGTCACATCATATATGGTCAAAGTCACATCATATATGGTCACAGTCCTGTCACACATCATAAATGGTCATAGTCCTGACACACATCATATTTGGTCCTGGGCCTGTCACACATCACATATGGTCATAGTGCCATCAAAGATCATATATGGTCATAGTACTGTTACACATCATATTTGTTTCTGGACCTGTCACACATCGTATATGGTCATACTCCTGTCACACATCATATTTGGTCATAGTCCTGTCACACATCATATATGGTCATAGTACCATCAGAGATCATATATGGTTGTAGTCCCATCAAAGATCATATAGTCCTTTCACACATCATAAATGGTCATAGTCCTGTCACACATCACATATGGCCACACTCCTGTCACACATTATATATGGTCATAGTCCTGTCACACATTATGGTCATAGTCCTGTCACACATCATATATGGTGATAGTCCTGTCAGATCATAAATGATCATACTTGTGTCACACATTATATATGGCCATAGTCTTTGTCACACATTATATATGTATACATATTCCTGTCACACATCATATTTGGTCATAGTCAGGTCACACATCGTATACGGACATAGTCCTCTAACATATCACATGCGGTCATAGTGCTGTCACACTTCATATATGGCCATAGTCCTTTCACACATCATATATGGTCACAGTCCTGTCACACATCATATATGGTCATAGTCCTGTCACACTTCATAAATGGCCACAGACTTTTCACACATCATTTATAGTCATGGTCCGGTCACATATCATATATAGTCATTGTCCTGTCACACGTCACATATGGTCATAGTCCTGTCACACATCATATATGGCCAAGGTCCTGTCTCACATCATATATGGACATGGTCCTGTCACACGTCTCATAAGAACATAAGAAATAGGAGCAGGAGTAGGCCAACCGGCCCCTCAAGCCTGCTCCACCATTCAATAAGACCATGGCTGATCTTCTACCTCAATGCCATTTTCTTGCAGTCTCCCCATATCCCTTGATGCCTTTAATATCTAGAAATCTATCGATCTCTGTTTTGAATGTACTCAATGACTGAGCCTCCACAGCCCTCTGGGGTAGAGAATTCCATGTCTCATATGGTCATAGTTCTGTCACACATCACATATGGTCATAGACCTGTCACCCATCATATATGGCCATAGTCCTGTCTCACATCATATATGGCCATAGTCACACATCCCCTACTATTATTACCCTATTGTTTTTGTACTTTTCATAAATTTGCCTACATATTTGCTCTTCTATCACCCTCTGACTGTTTGGGGGCCTATAGTACACTCCCAGTAGTGTGACTGCCCCTTTTTTGTTCTTCAGTTCCACCCAAATGTTGAGCTGCCATTCCTGCCCCTCTTTAAGCCATGTTTCAGTAATAGCTATGATATCATAATTCCACGTGTCTATCTGTGCCCTCAGCTCATCTGCCTTATTCACTAGACTCCTTGCATTGAAGTACATACCATTTAGCCCTGCCACACTCCTTTGTTGTCTGTTTTCTAGCCTTTGTTTCCTCTGCCTTCCAAATTTGCTCACTAATTTCCTGCCTTCCATTTCCAGCTTTGCTTCTCTCCCTTCTGAATCTATGCTCAGGTTCCAATCCCCCTGCCAAGCTAGTTTAAACCCTCCCCAAAAGCACTAGCAAACCTCCCTGCGAGGATATTGGTCCCAGCCCTGTTGAGGTGTAACCAGTCCGGCTTAGAATCATAGAATCATAGAAGTTACAACATGGAAACAGGCCCTTCGGCCCAACATGTCCATGTCGCCCAGTTTATACAATTAAGCTAGTCCCAATTGCCTGCACTTGGCCCATATCCCTCTATACCCATCTTACCCATGTAACTGTCCAAATGCTTTTTAAAAGACAAAATTGTACCCGCCTCTACTACTGCCTCTGGCAGCTCGTTCCAGACACTCACCACCCTTTGAGTGAACAAATTGCCCCTCTGGACCCTTTTGTATCTCTCCCCTCTCACCTTAAATCTATGCCCCCTCGTTGTAGACTCCCCTACCTTTGGGAAAAGATTTTGACTATCTACCTTATCTATGCCCCTCATTATTTTATAGACTTCTATAAGATCACCCCTTAACCTCCTACTCTCCAGGGAAAAAAGTCCCAGTCTATCCAACCTCTCCCTATAAGTCAAACCATCAAGTCCCGGTAGCATCCTAGTAAATCTTTTCTGCACTCTTTCTAGTTTAATAATATCCTTTCTATAATAGGGTGACCAGAACTGTACACAGTATTCCAAGTGTGGCCTTACTAATGTCTTGTACAACTTCAACAAGACATCCCAACTCCTGTATTCAATGTTCTGACCAATGAAACCAAGCATGCCGAATGCCTTCTTCACCACCCTATCCACCTGTGACTCCACTTTCAAGGAGCTATGAACCTGTACTCCTAGATCTCTTTGTTCTATAACTCTCCCCAACACCCTACCATTAACGGAGTAGGTCCTGGCCCGATTCGATCTACCAAAATGCATCACCTCACATTTATCTAAATTAAACTCCATCTGCCATTCATCGGCCCACTGGCCCAATTTATCAAGATCCCGTTGCAATCCTTGATAACCTTCTTCACTGTCCACAATGCCACCAATCTTGGTGTCATCTGCAAACTTACTAACCATGCCTCCTAAATTCTCATCCAAATCATTAATATAAATAACAAATAACAGTGGACCCAGCACCGATCCCTGAGGCACACCGCTGGACACAGGCCTCCAGTCTGAAAAACAACCCTCTACAACCACCTTCTGTCTTCTGTCGTCAAGCCAATTTTGTATCCAATTTGCTACCTCACCTTGGATCCCGTGAGATTTAACCTTATGTAACAACCTACCATGCGGTACCTTGTCAAAGGCTTTGATAAAGTCCATGTAGACCACGTCTACTGCACAGCCCTCATCTATCTTCTTGGTTACCCCTTCAAAAAACTCAATCAAATTCGTGAGACATGATTTTCCTCTCACAAAACCAGGCTGACTGTTCCTAATCAGTCCCTGCCTCTCCAAATGCCTGTAGATCCTGTCCCTCAGAATACCCTCTAACAACTTACCCACTACAGATGTCAGGCTCACTGGTCTGTAGTTCCCAGGCTTTTCCCTGCTGCCCTTCTTAAACAAAGGCACAACATTTGCTACCCTCCAATCTTCAGGCACCTCACCTGTAGCTGTCGATGATTGAAATATCTCTGCTAGGGGACCCGCAATTTCCTCCCTAACCTCCCATAACGTCCTGGGATACATTTCATCAGGTCCCGGAGATTTATCTACCTTGATGCGCATTAAGACTTCCAGCACCTCCCTCTCTGTAATATGTACACTCCTCAAGACATCACTATTTATTTCCCCAAGTTCCCTTACATCCATGCCTTTCTCAACCGTAAATACCGATGTGAAATATTCATTCAGGATCTCACCCATCTCTTGTGGTTCCGCACATAGATGACCTTGTTGATCCTTAAGAGGCCCTACTCTCTCCCTAGTTACTCTTTTGCCCTTTATGTATTTGTAGAAGCTCTTTGGATTCTCCTTTGCTTTATCTGCCAAAGCAATCTCATGTCCCCTCTTTGCCCTCCTGATTTCCCTCTTAACTCTACTCCGGCAATCTCTATACTCTTCAAGGGATCCACTTGATCCCAGCTGTCTATGCATGTCATATGCCTCCTTCTTATTTTTGACTAGGGCCTCAATCTCCCGAGTCATCCAAGGTTCCCTACTTCTACCAGCCTTGCCCTTCACTTTATAAGGAATGTGCTTACCCTGAACCCTGGTTAACACACTTTTGAAAGCCTCCCACTTACCAGACGTCCCTTTGCCTGCCAACAGACTCTCCCAATCAACTTCTGAAAGTTCCTGTCTAATACCATCAAAATTGGCCTTTCCCCAATTTAGAATTTTAACTTTTGGGCCAGACCTATCCTTCTCCATAGCTATCTTAAAACTAATGGAATTATGATCACTGGTCCCAAAGTGATCCCTCACTAACACTTCTGTCACCTGCCCTTCCTTATTTCCCAAGAGGAGGTCAAGTTTTGCCCCCTCTCTAGTCGGGCCATCCACATACTGAATGAGAAATTCCTCCTGAATACACTCAACAAATTTCTCTCCATCCAAGCCCCTAATGCTGTCCCAGTCAATGTTGGGAAAGTTAAAGTCCCCTACTATTACCACCTTATTTTTCTTGCAGCTGTCTGTAATCTCCTTACATATTTGCTCCTCAATTTCCCGTTGACTATTTGGGGGTCTGTAGTACAATCCTATCAAAGTGATCTCTCCCTTCTTATTTTTCAGTTCTACCCATATAGACTCAGTGGGCGAACCCTCGGATATATCCCCTCTCACTACTGCCGTGATGTTCTCCCTAATCAAGAATGCAACTCCTCCTCCTCTCTTACCTCCTACTCTATCTTTCCTATAGCATCTGTACCCTGGAACATTGAGCTGCCAGTCCTGCCCCTCCCTTAGCCATGTTTCAGTAATAGCTATAACATCCCAGTCCCATGTACCCATTCATGCCCTGAGTTCATCTGCCTTGCCCATCAGACTTCTTGCATTGAAACAAATGCAGTTTAATCTAGACTTCCCTTGGTCTTTGCCCTGCTTTCTCAGACCATCTGTCCGGTCATGTTCTGTACACTCTCCCTTACTGCCTTTTGTTTCTGTCACCACTTTACTTCCCACTGACTTCCTGCATCGGTTCCCATCCCCCTGCCACATTAGTTTAAACCCTCCCCAACAGCACTAGCAAACACTCCCCCTAGGACATTGGTTCCAGTCCTGCCCAGATGCAGACCATCCAATTTGTACTGGTCCCACCTCCCCTAGAACTGGTCCCAGTGCCCCAGAAATCTAAAGCCCTCCCTCCTGCACCATCTCTCCAGCCATGCATTCATCTGCCCTATCCTATTTCTGTACTCATTAGCACATGGCACCGGGAGTAATCCAGAGAGTGCTGCCTTTGAGGTCCTGTTTATTAATTTCTTTCCTAGCTCCCTAATATGTGCCTGCAGGACCTCATCCCTCTTTCTACCTATGTCATTGGTAACGATATGGACCACGACCTCTGGCTGTTCACCCTCCCCACCCCCCAGAATGTTTTGCAGCCGCTCAGTGACATCCTGGACCCTGGCACCAGGGAGGCAACATCCTGTAATCACGTCTGCTGCTGCAGAAACACCTGTTTGTTCCCCTAACTATTGAATCCCCTATCACTATTGCTTTCCTGACTTTTCCCCCTGTACAGCTGAGCCACCCATGGTGCCGTGGACTTGTCTCTGGCTGTACTCCTCAGCTGAACCATTGGTTAGAGAGCGAGATTCACTCAGGGGACTCTGGTGGTCACCCAGTCCCTTTCTGCCTGCACACTCTTAAGCTGTGGGGTGACCATCTCCCGAAACATGCTATCCACGTAGCTCTCAGCCTCGCGGATGCACTGCAGTGACACCAGCTGCTGCTCAAGCTCCGAAACCCAATCCAATCCGGCCAATTATCGCTCCATCAGTCTACTCTCAATCATCAGCAAAGTGATGGAAGGTGTCGTCGACAGTGCTATCAAGCGACACTTACCAATAACCTGCTCACTGATGCTCAGTTTGGGTTCCACCAGGGGTTACGGGGAGCGGGCAGGAAATTGGACATGAATTTTGATTTGAGGTTAGGATCAGATCAGCCATGATCTTATTGAATGACGGAGCAGGCTCGAGGGGCCGATTGGCCTACTCCTGCTCTTATTTCTTATGTTCCTATGTTCTTATGACCCCTTGGCTCCAGACCTCATTACAGGCTTGGTCCAAACATGGACAAAAGAGCTGAATTCCAGAGGTGAGGTGAGAGTGACTGCCCTTGACATCAAGGCAGCATTTGACCGAGTGTGGCATCAAGGATCTCCAGTAAAATTGAAGTCAATGGGAATCAGGTAGAAAACTCTCCAGTGGCTGGAGTCATACCTAGCACAAAGGAAGATGGTAGTGGTTGTTGGAGGCCAATCATCTCAGCCCCAGGACATTGCTGCAGGAGTTCCTCAAGGCAGTGTCCTAGGCCCAACCATCTTCAGCTGCTTCATCAATGACCTTCCCTCCATCATAAGGTCAGAAATGGGGAAGTTTGCTGATGATTGCACAGTGTTCAGTTCCATTTGCAACTCCTCAGATAATGAAGCAGTCTGTGCCCGCATGCAGCAAGACCTGGACAACATCCAGGCTTGGGCTGATAAGTGGCAAGTAACATTTGTGCCAGACAAGTGCCAGGCAATGACCATCTCCAACAAGCGAGAGTCTAACCACTTCCCCTTGACATTCAACGGCATTACCATCGCCGAATCCCCCACCATCTACATGCTGGGGTCACCAGTGACCAGAAATTTAACTGGACCAGCCATATAAATACTGTGGCTACAAGACCAGGTCAGAGGCTGGGTATTCTGCAGCGAGTGACTCACCTCCTGACTCCCCAAAGCCTTTCCACCATCTACAAGGCAAAAATTAGGAGTGTAATGGAGTATTCTCCACTTGGCTGGATGAGTGCAGCTCCAACAACACTCAAGAAGCTCGACACCATCCAGGACAAAGCAGCCCATTTGATTGGCACCCCATCCACCACCCTAAACATTCACTCCCTCCACCACTGGTGCACTGTGGTTTACCATCCACAGGATGCATTGCAGCAACTCGCCAAGGCTTCTTCAACAGCACCTCCCAAATCCACGACCTCTACCACCTAGAAGGACAAGGGCAGCAGCCGCATGGGAACAACACCACCTGTACGTTCCGCTCCAAATCACACACCATCCTGACTTGGAAATACATTGCCTTTCCTTCATAGTCGCTGGGTCAAAATCCCTTAACAGCACTGTGGGAGAACCTTCACCACACGGTCTGCAGCGGTTCAAGAAGGTGGCTCACCACCACCTTCTCAAGGGCAATTAGGGATGGGCAATAATTGCTGGCCTTGCCAGTGACGCCCACATCCCATGAATGAATAAAAAAATAAATTAGCTGAGGCATAGAATATAAGAGCAGAGAGGTTATGCTAGAACTGTATTAAACACTAGTTGGACCACAGCTGGAGTACTGCCTACAGTTCTGGTCACCACATTACAGGAAAGATGTGATTGCAGTAGAGAAGATACAGAGGAGATTTACAAGGATGTTGCCAGAACTGAAGAATTTTAGCTATGAGAAAAGATTGGATAGGCTGGGTTAGTTTTCTTTAGAACAAAGGAGGCTGAGGGGAGGTTTAATTGAGGTGTATAAAATTATGAGGGGCCTAGATAGAGTGGATAGGAAGGACCTATTTCCCTTAGCAGAGAGGTCAATAACCACGCGGTATAGATTTGAAGTGATTGGTAGAAGGATTAGCGGGGAGCTGAGGAGAAATATTTTCACACAAAGGGTGGTGGGGGTCTGGAACTCACTGCCTGAAAGGGTGATCGAGGCAGAAACCCTCATTGCATTTAAAGGGTACTTGTAAATGCACTTGAGGTGCCGTAACCTGCAAGGCTACGGACCAAGAGCTGGAAAGTGGGATTAGGCTGGATAGCTCTTTTTTTGCCAGCACAGACATGATAGGCCGAATGGCCTCATTCTGTGCCATAAATTTCTGTAGTTCTATGATGCTATATGGCCGTAGTCCTGTCACACATCACGTATGATTATAGTCCTGTCACACATTACATATGGTCACAGTCTTGTCACAAATGATCATAGTCCTGTCCCACATCATATATGGTCGTAGAACTGTCAAAGAACACATGTGGTCATTGTCCTGTCACAGATCACATCTGGTCAAAGTCATCTCACAGATCATCTTTTGCCATAGTCCTTTCACACATCATATATGGTCGTAGACCTGTCACAGATCACATATGGTCACAGTCCTGTCACACATCATGCATGGTCAAAGTCCTATCACAGATCACATTTGGCCATAGTCCTTTCACACATCACATATGGTCAAAGTCTTGTCACACATCTTACATGGTCATAGTCCCATCAGAGATCACATATGGTCATAGTCCCATCTCAGATCATAGAACCATAGAATCATAGTAAGTTACGGCACAGAAGGAGGCCATTTGGCCCATCATGTCCGTGCCGGCCGATAAAGAGCTATCCGGCTTAATCCCACTTTCCAGCACTTGGTCCATAGCCCTGCAGGTAACGGCACTTCAAATGCACATCCAAGTACTTTTTAAATGAGTTGAGGGTTTCTGCCTCTACCACTCCCTTCTCCTCAGCTCCTCTCTAATCCTTCTACCAATTACTTTAAATCTATGCCCCCTGGTCACTGACCCCTCTGCTAAGGGAAATAGGTCCTCCCTATCCACACTATCTAGTCACGTCATAATTTTATATACCTCAATTAAATCACCCCTCAGCCTCCTTTGTTCCAAAGAAAACAACCCCAGCCTATCTAATCTTTTCTCATTGCTAAAATTCTCCAGTCCTGGCATCATCCTCGTAAATCTCCTCTGTATCCTCTCTAGTGTAATCACATCTTTCCTGTAATTTGGTGACCAGAACTGTCCTCAGTAGTCAAGCTGTGGCCTAACCAATGTTTTATACAGTTCTAGCATAACCTCCCTGCTCTTATATTCCATGCCTCAGCTGATAAAGGAAAGTATTCTGTATGCCTTTTTAACCATCTTATCTACCTGTTCTGCTACCTTCAGGGATCTGTGGACGTGGACATCACATATGGTCATAGTCTCGTCACAGATTACATATGGTCATGGTCCCGTCAAAGATCACATATGGTAATAGACCCGTCAAAGATCACATATGGTCATAGACCCGTCAAAGATCACATATGATCATAGAACTGTTGCAGATCATGTATGGTCAAAGACCTGTCACACAACATATATGGTCATAGTATTTGCATACATCACATATGGTCATAGACCAATCAGAGACAACATATGGTCATAGTCCTGTCACAGATCACATATTGTCATAGTCCTATCATAGATTACATTTGGCCCTGGTCCTTTCACACATCACATATTGTCAAAGTCTTGTCACATATCATATGTCAGTCCCATCAGAGATCACAAATTGTCATAGTCCCATCAGAGATCACATTTGGTCATAGTCCCATCAGAGATCACATATGGTCATAATCCTGTCACAGATCATGAATGGCTGCAATCCTGTCACAGTTCACTTATGGTGATAGTCCTGTCACACATCGCATGTGGTCATGGTCCTGTCATATCACATATGCTCATAGTCCTGTCGCAGATCACAAATGTTCATAGTCCTGTCATATATCATATATGGTCACAGTCCTGTCACACATCATATATGGTCATAGTCCTGTCACACATCGCATGTGGTCATGGTCCTGTCATATCACATATGCTCATAGTCCTGTCGCAGATCACAAATGTTCATAGTCCTGTCATATATCATATATGGTCACTGTCCTGTCACACATCATATATGGTCATAGTCCTGTCACACATCACATATGGTCATAGTCCTGTCACACATCATACATGGTCATAGTCCTGTCACCCGTCATATGGTCATAGTCCTGTCACACTTCATATATGGTCACAGTCCTGTCACACATCATGTTTGGTCATAGTCCTGTTACACATCATATATGGTCATAGTTCTGTCACACATCAGATATGGTCATAGTCCTGTCACACGTCATATATGGTCTACCCTATCACTGACTCTATTGAACCCATAGAATCTCTTGAGAGAAAGTTTTGCATAATTGGTCATTGATCCCCATTGGTCATTAGATAAATGGACCCAAACAGTATGGCTGGAATTCAAGCTCCCACCCAACTCTCCCCTCTTTAAGGTTTCAATTCTTCACTTCCTAGAGCTAGAAGTCATCCCCAGTGTTGTAAGTTGGTCTTTCTATTTGCTCGTTGATTATAAAAAAAGAAGTTAGCTCCCCTGGTCTGTGATTAGTCAGCTGATCTCAACTGGGGCTGAAGTTAGGATGCTGCAATTGGCCTCAGTGTTTTGGGAAATATCAGACAGTGTCCCAGTTCCTGATTGTTATCTAGTGATCCCTGCTGGAAAAAGCACATGTGTGGATGTTGGGTGAGAACATGGCTGGGCTCACCCATTCTGCCATCCATAGTTGGCACTCACTGTCTAGGTTCACACATGAAGAATGGCCACTTGGATGAGATATTGGAGTGCTGCTTGTCCTTGGAACTATACTGCAGCAGGAGCCAATGCATTCAGGAAAGGGGGTGTCAAACTGGAGACAAAGAAGAGAAATCAAGCAGTTAAAAACAATCATGAGTAACTTTAAGATCTTTTCTACCTTCCCCAACTGTTGATTTCTTCAATATTTTGTTTGACCGGTGAAAGCCTAATAAGAACATAAGAACATAAGAAATAGGAGCAGGAGTAGGCCAATCGGCCCCTCGAGCCTGCTCCGCCATTCAATAAGATCATGGCTGATCTGATCCTAACCTCAAATCTAAATTCATGTCCAATTTCCTGCCCACTCCCTGTAACCCCTAATTCCCTTTACTTCTAGGAAACTGTCGATTTCTGTTTTAAATTTATTTAATGATGTAGCTTCCACAGCTTCCTGGGGCAGCAAATTCCACAGACCTACTACCCTCTGAGTGAAGAAGTTTCTCCTCATCTCAGTTTTGAAAGAGCAGCCCCTTATTCTAAGATTATGCCCCCTAGTTCTAGTTTCACCCATCCTTGGGAACATCCTTACCGCATCCACCCGATCAAGCCCCTTCACAATCTTATATGTTTCAATAAGATCGCCTCTCATTCTTCTGAACTCCAATGAGTAGAGTCCCAATCTACTCAACCTCTCCTCATATGTCCGCCCCCTCATCCCCGGGATTAACCGAGTGAACCTTCTTTGTACTGCCTCGAGAGCAAGTATGTCTTTTCTTAAGTATGGAGACCAAAACTGCACGTAGTATTCCAGGTGCGGTCTCACCAATACCTTATATAACTGCAGCAATACCTCCCTGTTTTTATATTCTATCCCCCGAGCAATAAAAGCCAACATTCCGTTGGCCTTCTTGATCACCTGCTGCACCTGCATACTAACATTTTGATCTTCTTGCACTAGGACCCCCAGATCCCTTTGTACTGCAGTAAAAATCTGGGGAACTTGCTTGGAAGAGATTTGGGCTTGATGGTATGTGGGGAACTGAGCTAACGTACTGTAGACAAATGTCATGATATCATCTTCGAAGCACCTTAGGTTAATGACTGTATCCGTTCTGATGTTAATTCAGTTCCATTACACTAACTGGGCTCATTAATTCCTCCTAGGCAGTACTGATAATGTCACGAGTTTTTTGAGGATTGTAAATGTTAACAGACAGTCAAATATCTGTGTGGTTTCTAGATGGTAAATCCCAATTTGCATGCAGTAGTACTAATTGCACTTTGCTAGGATTTAGGAACATTATAGGTGGGAATTTCCTCAGAGCTGTTCCCACTCCGTCGCTGTGACTCGGTCGGAAGTGCAATTAATCTCCCAAGGAATGGTTCTGCTGCAATATTTCCCTTTGTTCCCAACTGCAGAGGTAAATTGAGCAAAACTCCCCAATACTTATATCTTAAGTATCTTAAATTGAACACAGCAGGATAGAACTCCATTGGAAAAGAAAACTGTGCAAAGTGTAAAACGGGCTGTCGATTCGCTACTGTCGAAGACAAATTTCTATCCCAACATTTTCATGGGGACAGCAGCTGTCGAACATCATATGCCTTCTAACTTTTGATCCCCATTCCCTGCATCCATCTGCCACCTGCCTCAACTGGTAGAAGGAACATCAGTGTGGCTAAAAAAAACAGTTCTGATCACTGCTTCCCAGAGCCTGATCACTTACTGGCTACTTTCTTGTGGAAGCAGCAGCCAAGAAGAGTTATGTAAATTGTTGCCAAATGTTTATCATTTATAGGACAATTGGTGCCGTATTCAGCATTCGAATGGCTGTTATTTCCTCTCTAAGTGGCTGCAATGTTCCTCATTGGCCCCTTAAGGGTCATCTGCATCCAATTACTGCGTCAGCCAATGAATTCTGAATTCCTACAACTGGCACTGGACAGCTTAACAGCCTTTTTAGCACTTTACATAATGCAATTTCATTACACTACATGAAATAATGCAATTAGCTGTGTTTCTATTAGATTTAATTTAGCCACGGGTGGCTGACTTTACAGTGACCCTGAGTGTTGTAGCACAAGCAGTGAGATTGTTTCTTTAATACCCAGATAACAAGCATTGTATAACTCTGCTCAATGTGATTGAAATTGATAAAAATAAATCGTTCAAAAATTCTCAAAATGTTTCCTAAAGACTGGTAACTGGGTAGTTCAACAACAATACTGGCTGCGGCGACGTGATTTTAGATTTGGTGGGATATGATTGGAATGACAAAGTGTGCACGAGTGAAGAGGGGATTCACCATATCAGCCAGGGGAATAAATTCCAATATGCTGGAAAAGGATCTTGGACACGTGTGGGAGTAGCAGGCCCGAGAACTTACATGCAAACATTCTACAGTAATTTCACTAGAGGTGACGAGTCCTGTAACCTGCTGCTTGACACCACATCTATACCATAAATGGATTTGTTTACTTCACGTTAAATATTTTATATAAACTGTGTTGTTCACATTGAGTCAGATAATATGCTGTTTTCTGACAGGATGCAGTACTACTGCTAAGCTGGGGCTGTCTGTTAGATGGCCTGTCTCCTTAAGGCCACAGAGTCTAACACAACCTGAAGTCAGTTGGAGCTTATTTCCTGCTTGATGAAGGAAGTTTGTAGATGCAAAGGTGCTTAGAAATTTCCAGCTCCAGGTCAGAAGGAAACACCATGAGATGACAACTTGCCCTTTAACAGTAGCTTCTAACTTTCCAACTCCCGCATGAAATGAGGACCGTTCTTTTTTAATATATTTTTATGAAATGACATCTGAAGTGTGACTGACATTCTCCAAATGTTTTATATAGGCTATTGGATCTCCTGTGGCTTTGCCCATGGGATACCTGAAGCCTGAAACTCCGAGTGCCTGCTGATTCACCTCCCGCACTGACCCTGCTGGAGTTTATAGAGTCAGTGGGAGGGCATCTCATTTTCACAGGGCCTCTGGGTGCCTGCACCACTATTGGTGCATCTTGAGCACCTACCTGCCCTGTGCTGCCAGGAACGCCAGCACCTGGCTGCCATTGGTACGGGTCCCCAGTCCCCCCCATGAAACTCTATTTAGCTCTCATCCTTGGCTCCCTGTTTAAGAGGACCAATCAATCAAATTTTAAAAAAATCTCTATCTTTAGCTCACTTCCTTGGCTCCCTCCCTCCCACTTCAACCCTTCTAGATACCGGCCGCATCAGATTTTGGTGTTGTACTGGGTCTCTTTTGGGTGTGGGAAACGGGATCTCTAAGCATAAAGAGTTTGCCTCACCCACCCCCACCATGTAACTGCCCTTACAAGGTAAGGGCGGGGGCCAAGTGGCAATTCCCAACTAAGGTTGGGACTTAGCGCAAACGAGTTCTGGCCTTTTTCTGAACTGTTCTGCTGGACTCCCGCTGAAGGAATTCATCACTATGATGTTTAGCTGGTATGTTGGAGGTGTGGTTAAAGTGGCCTGTCACTTTGAGGCAACTGCTCACATTGTTAATGGCTCCCTTTGCTCATATACTGTCCCTCTCTGATTCAAAACGGCCATCATCACCCCCTCCTCAAAATACCCACCCTTGACCCATCCATCTGCTCCATTATTTATTTTTTCTACCAATTTGTAAAGCACCTATTGACATTTTCCACATTAAAGGAAAGTTGTTGTTACACTGTTGCGAAATGATCTAAATAGGCAAATACTGCCTGTAAGTTCATGAGGACAATCGTTGGGCAATTAGCTGCTTGGAAATTCATGGGCATAGGTCTGAAGTACCCAACATTAGATTTAGAGCAGTTATGGAAAAGGACAAGAAACAATCAAATGTATAAATACTCAGCTGGAGGAGGGCTAATTTCAGTGAGTTGAAAAGGGATCTGGCCTAGGTGGATTGGAATCAAAGATTGGCAGGTAAAACAGTAAATGACCAATGGGAGGTCTTTAAAGAGGAGATAGTTCGGGTACAAACTAAATACATTCCCACGAGGGGGAAAGGATGGGCAACCAAAGCTAGAGCTCCCTGAATGACTCAAGGTACAGAAATTAAAATGAAACAGGAAAAGGATGCTTATGATAAATGTTAGGTTCATAATACAGTAGAGAACCAGGCTGCATACAAAATGTATAGGGGAGAAATGAAAAAGGAAATAAGATGGACAAAGAGAGTGTTTGAGAATAGATTAATGGGTAACGTAAAAGGGAACACTAAAGTATTTTATAAACAAATAAATAGTAAAAGGGTAGTCAAAGGAAGGGGGAGGCCCATTACGGACCAAAAAGGAAATCGTGTTATTGAGGCAGAGGGTGTGGCTGAGGTACTAAAGGAATATTTTGCATCTGTCTTCACTAAAGAAGAGGATGCTGCCAATGTCACAGTAAAGGAGGAGGTAGTAGTGATGTTGGATAGGATAAAAATAGATAAAGAGGAGGTACTTAAAAGGTTGGCAGCACTCAAAGTAGAAAAGTCACCCGGTCCAGATGGGATGTATCCTAGGTTGCTGAGGGAAGAAAGGGTGGAAATTGCGGAGGATCTGGCCACGATCTACCATTCCTCCTTAGATATGGGAGCGGTGCCAGAGAACTGGAGGGTTGCAAATATTACACTCCTGTTCAAAAAAGGGGAGAGGGATAAACCAGGTAACTACAGGCAGTCAGCCTAACGTCAGTGGTGGGGAAACTTTTAGGGACAATAATCCGGGACAGAATTAATTATCAATTGGAAAAACATGGATTAATCAACGACAGCAAATCGTGTTTGACTAACTTGATCGAGTTCTTTGATGAAATAACAGAGAGGGTTGATGACGTTAGTGCGGTAAATATTGTGTATATGAACTTTCAAAAGGCGTTTGATAAAGTACCATATAATAGACTTGTTAGCAAAATTGAAGCCCATGAGATTAAAGGGACAATGGCAGAGTGGATACAAAGTTGGCTAAGAGAGAGAAAGCAGAGAGTAGAGGTGAACAGTTGTTTTCCAGACTGGAGGGAAGTATAGAGTGGTGTCCCCCAGGGGGTCAATATTAGAACCACTGCTCTTTTTGATATATATTAATGACTTGGACTTGGATATACAGGGTATCATTTCAAAGGTTGCAGATGACATGAAACTGGGAAAAATAGTAAACAATGAGGAAGATAGTAGAAGACTGGTGAAATAGGCAGACACACGGCAGATGAAATTTAACGCAGAGAAATGTGAAGTGATGCATTTTGGAAGGAAGAATAGGGAGAGGCAATATAAACGAAATGCTGCAATTTTAAAGGGGGTGCAGGGACAGAGAGCGAGGGTTTATGTACAGAAATGTTTGAAGGTGACAGGACAAGTTGATAAGGCTGTTAAAAAGTCATAGTGATCCTTGGCTTTATAAATAGAGGCATAGGGCACTAAATTGAGCAGTCTAGCACCTGTTGTTTCGGTGCTACGTGGCCTCCCGGAGATCCAAGATGGAGTCCTGGATGCACATGCACGCTTCAAGTGTGACTTGCGCCGGACGCCATCTTGGTAAAGGGTTTAGCACATGCGCAAATAACGAACGCCGGCATCATGTAAGGTAGGGAGAAAATGCGTTTAATCAGTGTGCAATGCTGATTTAAAGTGATAGACACCAGTTTGGCACTTAATGATCCACCCAACGCACTGTCTTAACCGCGACCTTCTAAACATGTCTTAGGGTGCCTGGAGGACCCCCCGCACCAGTGCTATTTAAAGGGACCATGCAGGATTTGCAGGTTAGTTGATGGATTATTGCTTCTGGCTGCTGATGCATTTGTAACTGTTTTTGGCGGTCTCCTATACTTGAATATTAGGACCAGGGGACATAGCTAACATTTAGAGTCAGGACTTGCAGGAGTGAAGTGAGGAACTGCTTCTACATGCAAAGGGTGGAAGAAGTTTGAAACGCTCTTCTGCAAATGGCAGTTGATTCTAGCTCACTTGTGAATATTAAATCTGAGATTGATAGATATCTGTGAACCAAGGGTATCAAGGGATATGGGGCTAAGGCGGAGTCATTGAATGGCAGAACATGCTTGAGGGGCTAAATGCCACAGCCACTTGCTGCCTCCTGTTATGCGCCACCTTCTACTGCAAGAAAGCGGGACGTGTGACTGGGTGATGTGCCTGTCATGGTTGAATAGCTGCCAGTGTGTGTAGCCTGTGAGTTGTTGGTGGGCGGCTTTCAACAGTGGTAATGTGTAAGGGTGAGAGGAAGCATCTGATCAGAAGAATTGCGTACTGATGGAAAGAGTTTGTTGGTATGTGGGTGATGGGGGATGTGTGTGGAGCAGTGGATATGGCTAGTGGTGCAGTTGGTAGGAGATGCCACTTGACAGTTCACCTCACTCACCTTGACCACTCATGCCAAAGCATTGAACTCTTCTTCCTGTATTGCATCCATGTTCGTGGTGCTATGTGCCTGGCATTGACTTCATCCTCTGCTGCCTCTCACTACCTTTTGAGCATACGTCTGGAGGGCCTCTTGCCACCCCCCGCAGATATAGAATGTCCCTCCTTCTGTCCATCTCTTGCATCAAGGCCACTAGTGCATCAGCAGAGAACCTTGGAGCAAGCACTCTCACAGGCCTGGTACAAACTCGGACCAGTAGATTGGTGAGGTCTGGCATGCAGAGTGAAGGATGTGAGATTTAGTGGTGCGCAACCTTTATTCAATGTTTTAAAATAACTCAACAGTTTGTAAACATAGGGATGGGACCTTCATCTGTGTTTTACGTGTACGATATCCAATCTCCGTTTAGACTCCGTGCAGAGAGCAGACTGCTATTTTTAGCAAATTACAGGTACCAGCTACCTTTAAGAGATTTTGGCTGGTTGTCACAGAGACAGCCTGTCTTTAAGAGATTCGGACTCCCCCTGCTGGTGGAAAGTGCGAATGTCCTTGAATCCTTGTGTCAATACAGGTTTTTAACCTTGGCTGAGGTGAGTGCTGAGGTGCGGGTTAATCGCGGATCGCACCCGGTTTCATGCCTCATCCAATTTAACTCCCTTTAAGTACAAAAGCAGGGAACTTATGCTAAATCTCTATGAATCACTGGCTAGGCTCAGCTGGATTATTGTGTCCAATTCTGGGCACCACACTTTAGGAAGGTTGTCAAGGCCTTAGAGAGGGTGCAGAAGAGATTTACTAGAATGGTACCAGGAATGAGGGACTGAGATTGTTCTCCTTAGAACAGAGAAGGTTAAGGGGAGATTTGATAGAGGTTTTCAAAATCATGAACGGTTTTGACAGAGTAAATAAGGAGAAACTGTTTCCAGTGGCAGAAGCATCGGTAACCAGAGGACACAGATTTAAGGTAATTGGCAAAAGACCCAGAGGTGACATGAGAAGTATTTTTTATGCAGCGAGTTGTTATGATCTGGAATGCACTGCCTGAAAGGGTGGTGGAAGCAGATTCAATGGTAATATTCAGAAGGGAATTGGACAAATACTTGAAGGGGAGAAAATTGCAGGGCTATGGGGAAAGAGCAGGGGGGTGGGACTATTTGGATAGCTCTTTCAAAGAGCCGACACAGGCACGATGGGCCGAACGGCCTCCTTCTGTGCTGTATGATTCAATGATTCTCTGCACATTTTTCAGATTGATCTGCATCTGTAATGATGTGGGTTGGTAACACGATAACTGTTGCATTTTAATTAATGATTTTAGCTCAGGTGCTTTGCAAACCTCAGACCTCAATACTCGAATAACCGGGCATGGAGCCTTGAGGCTTACCAAGGCTTCGGGCGTGCCTCGATACGGTTGGCCGGTGCAGAGGGTGCTGACAGCCTGTTCATAATTTATGCGCAAGGCTCAGTGAGGCTTTTTTATTTAGGGAGGCTCCCCATAATGCACCTGGAGTGAATGGGCAATACACCCAGTGCCCATGAGCGTTGTATTAATATTGAAATATGCTGACTTCACATTATAGTTAGCTGAATTCAGTCTCTTTTTCTTTGCATGTGGGAGAGCTGGTATTGGCCCTAGGAACAGGTACAAGTTCTGTCATCTGGCCTGCTGAGCTAAAGAAAGATTAGAGTAACATTACAAGAAACAACTGTGCTTGGGCCAGATGTTGCCTGTTATTTTGTTAACATGCTGGACTTCAATATGTTATTTCAATTAAAAAAGTCGGCACAAAATATTAGCAGCTAATCTTCACACATTGTTTTTTTCCTGCCTGAGGAACTCTTTCCCTCTGATAGTGTCAATGCCTGGAACTATAGGGCAAAATTGGTGCAACTCCCTTCCGGGAGCACAGCCTTGCAGAATTTGCCTTATGTTCCTTGTGAGCAGAAGTTCAAAATACAATCACCCGTTTCTTGATGAACCAGTGATTCATTCTTGAAACCCCAACTTAAAACTTCCAGATTTTCTGTCAGGACACTTTTAGGCATATATTTGGAATATATCTGTGCTCCTCATAGTCCTTGTTGTACTAACTAATAAAAAAAATTATGTTGGTTTTTATTTGCTGCCCTTAACTCTTCCTTTTCTGGAAGTAATGACTCATGTTGGGGTATGAATCTATAGATACCTGCAGCCTTCAGCCCTGCCCCAAGCGACTAATCTTTATGTGTAATGGTAGAGTGTGAGTGTGTATGTGTACGTGTGTGTGCTTATATGTGTTGTGTGTTTGTGTTTGTGTGTGTGTGTGTCAGTAGCCATTTTTTAAATTATAGGGTGCATTGCAGTTGAGCCTTTACTCCAACATCCACACTCGAGCTTTGCAGTATGGGTCACTGGACAGCAATCAAGAGCAAGAACATTCACCAATCTTTTCCTCAGCTTGAAGACACTGAAGCCAAATGTAGACCTTGTGTTTCTTTAATGTTTCCTCACAGCTCATTCCTTTGCACTTTGGATCAGTCTTCTCTGCACTCCAATGCTCATTCGTGGGGGTAAATTTACAAGTGTCCTCATTCCATCGGGTGAAAGGATGGTGTTGAGAGCCCGCGGGGAATCGGTGCGAGGCCTGACCAATTTTCAAGGTCGGGCCTGATTAGCATTATTTTGGTGAGCTGCCAGCACAAACCGAGTGGGAAATCTGGTGGCTCCCTCACGGAGTCCACCTTAAAGGGGAGGGGGTGTGTGGGTGTGGAGTCAACAGAGGGAGAAGTAGATGGTGGGAAGATTTATGTGTGGCCAGGAAGAGCATTGATGTTTTCGGAATGGTCTGCAGCAGTCCCTTTGAGAACCGCTGACTGGGACACTCAACGCTCAGTTACGCTGGGCGGAGCTGGCAGGGCATGTGCTCCACTGAGCGGAATACCAGAATTGCATCGATGTCCTACATTGACCATGCTGCTCCGATTGGCATATTGTAAGTAGGCTCCCGCCTATTTTGGGCAGAAGCACTGATTGTCCGTTTCCTGGCCCACTCCAGGTTGGGGGCAGGCGGGACATTGGCAGGAATGGGGAAATGAGTGCTGAACTGTGATTTTTGGCTTGCTACCACCCCATTCCCACCCAAAAACGGGGTCAAGAATCGGCCCCATGGTTCTTGTGCTGGGTGTTGGTCTCATGCACTGAGGCTTTGAGGGAGCATGTAACTCGCTTTTCTTTTACATTTGTATAACTGAATAGTGGGACTTTTCTGGTTTTGGTGGGAGAGATTTGTGACACTGATCTGCATTGCAGGATATTTAATACAAACGCAATTGCCTTTAACGTCACAGTGTAATTATATCAATAAACCTTTTTGAAAAAACACAGCAGATCATGGAGATAGTTAAACCCAGATTGTTTCCAACCTTTATGAAATACCGACCGATGAGCCAAGGGGAAAATAAGCACCTATTCTTTCCAATTTATCCCAACTGGTTACAATGTACGAGAGCGAGATCTAACAGACTGTTACATGTACTGTATATCAGAGTGAGCTATATGTAGTTCACAAAGGTCAACACATTACAAAATGACTCTGTTTAATTATTAACCAGACTCTGTCTACATCATGTCAATCTGTATTTTGTGGCTATAGAGTATTGAGCCTCTGCCTTGTCCCAGTGTTACACAATTTACTTTTTATAAATGTTTTTATTTCCCACCCCATCTAGCTATTCTTCATTTGTGAGCCTAGAAAGCAAGATGTCTGCAGGCTTTTGAAGCATGGATGGCATGATAGCCAATCCCAATTTTGTCCCCACCTAATGAAAACACATGCACTTTTCCAGCAGGGATCACTAGACTGCGATTAGGAGCAGGATCCCAGGCTGATTTTTTTCCCCATCCCCAATCCAGTGACACTGAAGCCAATTGTAGCACACCAAATACGAACATACAAAATTGCCGGGCAGGAAAAGACTAGCTGGTCCATCAAGCCTGCCCCACACCATGATGGTCAGAGTATCATGACCAAAATCATCAATTAACTCAATATAAACTAGGGATTCAATCTGGAACATTTGATTCCTTTTACATGTGTTCTGTTTAAATATCACTATAATAATAGATGTAGCAGAGCAACTAATGTCCACCAAACCTCCTCTTCAACGCTCACCCTTTGGAAACCATTATGTTGATGGCTCAAAGTTCTATTTGAAAGAAAGAAAGACTTGCATTTATAGAAAGCCTTTCACAACCTCAGGATGTCCCAAAGTGCTTTACAGCCAATTAAGTACTTTTGAAGTGTAGTCGCTGATATAATGTAGGAAACACAGCAGTCAATTTGCACACAGCAAGATCCCACCAACAGCAATGTGATAATGACCTGATAATCTGTTTTAGTGGTGTTGGTTGAAGGATAAACATTGACCAGAACACTGGGGAAAACTCCCCTGCTCTTCGAAATAGTGCCATGGTGTCCGTTACGTCCACCTGAGAGGGCAGACGGGGCCTTGGTTTAACGTCTCATCCGAACGATGAACGATGGCACCTCCGAAAGTGCAGAAGTATTTAGCTCTTCTACTAGCGCTGAATACTGCTTCTGTAACTTGCAAAACTCTTCCAACAGTCCTTTACACAGGACAGGATACAAGAAAAACCTTTAGTCTGACAGACAATCCTTCCTTCAGCTCTACCCCCATTTTTTTCTCCCCATTGTAATCTTTCTTCTCATTCTCTCTTAACTGCTGATGTAGTCAATGCTTCTCTAAATATTCTTCTCTTTTCCGCCTAAACTCAAGTTATACCATTCTTCATGCTCTTACTCCTCCCTTTGGTCTCACTGTATTAAAATCAAGACTCAATGCACTCCAACTCCAACTTATTCTTTCTCAGGAACCCAAAACTGTGGCACCACTAACCTCACTCAGCCTTTCCTTTTTCTTACAATTTAAAAGCTTTTAAAACTCAGACTTGGGGCTCAATTTTCGCACCCGCGATCGGGTGTGTTGGTGGCGGGGGGGGGCTGCGAAAATCGGGGATTCCCGGGGGGGGTCGGGAGCCCAACTCCAACCCGCCCACTTCCGGGTTTCCCACAGACGCGCTCACATGCGCGCGCAGCCCCCGCATGTGGGACTCCCGCCGGCAATTAAAGCCTGCGGGGTGCCACTTAAGGTATTTAGTTAGGTATTTCAGGTCGTTTAGAGACCTGATTAATGAGATATTTTAGGAGGGGTGGGATTTTGCAAACAACTGGGACTGTTTCCCACACTGGGGGAAACACTCTCAATTCAAATGGACGTGTTGCAGCCATCAGCCTGTGGCAGCTGCAAAGGTCCATTTGACAGGTGCGGGGGGGGAGACCCTCACTCATTGCAGGAGGCCACTCTGTCACTTTGGACAAAGTTTGGCCTCCACCAACCTCCTCCTAACAATAAAATTCACCAACTTGCACACTTACCCTGGTGTCCAGACACATGTACCTATCTTGCGGATCCCCTCAGATGTACATCTTCCGGATGGGGGCCGCCGTAGCTGCAGTCATGACCTCCTCGGAGGGTGAACAGCATCACCAGCCTCGCTGGCCACGCCGTCCACCTCTGACACGTGGAGCTCCACAACACAGTGCTGTGACACATCCACCTGTACAGCAGGAGGGAGAGCAACCGCAGAGAGAGATGCGTCGCAGAGGGCACTACCCTCGCTACAGAGTCCACAGACCGAGGCTCAGCTTCCTGGACCTCGCTGAGCAGCAGTGCACACGGAGGTTCAGAGTCACTCGACATGTAGTCGTGGACATCTGCAGCCTCCTTCATGCCGAGCTGCTCCCGGCTGGCCCGAGCACCGTCTTCTTACCTGTCGCTGTCAAAGTCACCACTGCCCTCAACAACTTCTCCTCCGCATCCTTCCAGGGTACCACCGGGGACATCGCCGATGTCTCTCAGTCGTCTGCACAAAAGAGCCCTGCAAATACACCTACACCCACTCTGCAGTGACACAATGGGTGGCATCAGTTGTGGGTCTTCATTGTGATCCTCAGGAAAGAGCATTATTGCACAAACCAGACAAGATTCGCAAAGACGTGGCAGTAGTGGTGCCAATATAATATGTAATGTGAGTTGATCAGAAATTAAATATAAGTAAAAACCATGACAAACCCTCAAACACCCTTGTGCATCCCCTTCATGCTCACGACACGTTTGCCTTACGCTTCCTACTGCACATATGTGATGCATGCCCTGTGGCTGCAGCACAGGTAGTGGCAGGTTGAGTGAGGCTGACCGTGAAAGAGATGCATGAGAGGGTGAGTATGAGATAAAGCCATGAGATTGTATGAGGATTGGGTTGAGTGGTAGTGGTGGGATGAATACTGGCGAGGTGAGTAAGTGCAGGTAAGATGAGCATGAGGTTTGAGTGGGTGTGAGGAGTGATGTGACAGAGTAGTGTTGGCAGTGCAGAAGGAGATGTGGGGTGGGGGCGGTGATGTGGCAGACGGAGTGTAGGGGAATGAGTAAGTGTACTCACTTTGGCTGACGTACTTAGGTCATTGCAGCGCCTCCTGCACTGTATGCAGGTGGGCGATATGTTGGTGGTGCAGGTGACCTCCTCTGCCACCTCGAGCCAGGCCTTCTTGGTGGCAGAGGCAGGCCGCTTCCTCCCGCCGGCCGGGGGGAAGATCTCTGTCCTCTCCCTCCTCCTCACCCCATCCAATAAGAGCTGGAGTGAGGCATCATTAACCAGGGAGCAGCTGTCCCCCTGGGCTGCTCCATGCTGTAATTTTTCCTATTTCTTGCAGCATCAGTCAGTGGTGGACTGCCCCTTTAAATAGAGCTCCTCCAGCTGACAGACCTTACTGCGCATGCGCAGTCTGCCCGACGCACAGCTCAGCAGTGGGGAACCCGGAAGACCAGGTAAGTGGATCCAATCAGCCTGCGATTGCGCGCGGAGCAGACTGGTTTCACCGGGCGCGTTACCCACACTCCCAATCGACCCCCCGCCGTGAACCCACCGCCATTGTAATATCAGGTCCTTGGTGTCTTGATATAGTCTCCTTACTCTTTTCAACCTTGGAGGTGCCTGCACTATAAACCTTAGCCCCTCACCTCAACAAAGAAAATGGTAGTGAAGTTAATTACAAGTTTCACTATGTAAAAATTTGACTACTTGTTGAACAAAAAGCCATTTTTCATCATTTATTTTTCTCCAATCCCGGAAAAGAAGTTACCATTTAAGTATTTAAAATGGTAGAAGCCCTAAAGCAGGGTGGCCCTGTGGTTCTAAACTTTCACTTTCTTGCAAATGTTCCAGCCTTTTATTCTTTTGGTCCTAAACTCTTTACATGTAGAAGGGGGAGGGGGACAGTACCTGAGGAGGGGGAACCATTAACAATATCAGCTGACATGGGGGCCAGAAAGGGAAGGTGGGATTTATCACGCTGCTTATCCGACATCCAATACTAGATGAGGAAAAATTTCCTCCAACTAAATATTGGGAAGACCAAAGCCTTTGTCTTCATTCCCCGCCTCAAACTCCGTTCCCTAGGCACCGATTCCAACCTTCTCCCTGGCCACTGTCTGAGGCTGGACCAGACCGTTCACAACCTTGGCATCCTATTTGACCCTGAGATGAGCTTCCGACCACACATCTGCTCCATCATCAAGACTGCCTACTTCCATCTCAGTAACATCGCCCGTCTCCACCCCTGCCCCAGCTCATCTGCTGCTGAAACCCTTATCCATGCTTTGTTACTTCTATAACTTGACTATTCCAATGGTCTCCTGGCCGGCCTCCCATCTTCCACCCTCCATAAACTTGAGCTCATCCAAAACTCTGCTGCCCGTATCCTAACTCGCACCAAGTCCCGTTCTCCCATCACCCATGTTCTCGCTGACCTACATTGGCTCCCGGTCCAGGAACGCCTCAATTTTAAAATTCTCATCTTTGTTTTCAAATCCCTCCATGGCCTCGCCCCTTCCTATCTCTGTAACCTCCTCCAGTCCTTCAACCCTCCAAGATCTCTCTGCTCTTCTAATTCTTGCCTCTTGCCCATCCCCGATTTTAATTGCTCGACCATTGGCGGCTGTGCCTTCAGCTGCCTAGGCCCTAAGCTCTGGAATTCCCTCCCTAAACCTCTCCGCCTCTTCGCCTCTCTCTCCTCCTTTAAGACGGTCCTTAAAACCTACCTCTTTGACCAAGCTTTTGGTCACCTGTCCTAATATCTCCTTATGTGGCTCGGTGTCAAATTTTGTTTGAAAATCGCTCCAGTGAAGCACCTTGGGATGTTTTACTAGGTTAAAGGTGCTATATAAATGCAAGTTGTTGTTAATTATTGATTTAATTAGTGATTTTCGACCAGGTGCTAATTCTTTGCATCCATGATTATTTCAAAGTGCATTTGACAGGCCAAAGAGTTTTTGATAATGAAACATTACCATGGATAGGACAGTAGCACTAATAATTTTTAAAATGTGTGCATGCTTACGAAGATTTATCAGTATGGTATTGTAGAGATGAACATTAGGACGATTTCTTTTTGTTTTGTGTTTGTCAGCACATCACATGAGGTGCACTGCTTGCATGGCTTCTGTCGGTTGCTCTTTGCGCTCTGTTTTCATTTGTTGCCGTGGTCAATGTTAATGGATCACTGTGTTGTCAGTATGTCTTTTCTAAAATAACCAATAAGGAGACATTGGGTTGTCGCAGTGTCATCAATCAAAAACTGAATAAAAGTGCCCCTTATAAAAGGGGCACAATTAATAAAGAACTTAACCATGAAACAAAGGAAATTTATAAATTTAAATAATAATACTATTACCGGTGTCCGCTTCACTCTCCAGTCCCTGCGGTGCCCACCAGTTGCGGAAAGCCTCAAGCTTACCGGCAGACACAGTGTGCTCCCTCTTGAAGGCCACCTGGCCGTGGACAAAGCCGCGGAAGAGAGGCAGGCAGCCAGAGCGACCACCCCCATGGGCCGCGTCCAACTTGGACCTGTAGATGTTCACCTTATCACTATGTGATTGAACTGTACCTCATAATGGTAGCAGTTTCAAAATACTGTTCAAACATTTCTGTGAAAGTCCTGTAAAAATTATATCCCATGCGGTTTAATTCTCAGGAGCTAAACAATTCAGCCTGTGGTATAAACATGACAAATCCCCAGGTCCCTCTGTAATCTACCCCAGTAAGCTATTATTGGCTTTACCTTGAAGCTAAACTTGGACAGACTGGGCCATCCAGCACTCAGTTAATTCCCTACAGGGTTTCTCATTCACACCTCCTGGATCACAGAAGAAACAATTCCATTCTCCAGTCTGCCTGTCGGGAGATTTCAAGACATTGGAGCTTAGCTTGCCCTTTCTGTGCGCTGTCCAGCCTCTTCCTTGCTGAGGGAATCACTGCTCCTGTTCATGGTGATATTTTTGAAATGGTAACATGAGCAAAGCTATTATTTCTGAATTTATTATTAATGTGAAAACATGAGAAGTTGAACCTGCTTCACCTGTTGGATAAATTTCGATGTTCAACGACTTGCCATTAAGCCTCCTCCATTTAGAGTCTTGAAAGTTTAATTTCTCTGGTAGCATATTGATTAACCAAAGTTTCTTTTTATGCTCTTTTAATGCAGTCATTAACCCATTCCTACATCAGAACAATGACTACACTTCTAAAGTACTTCATTGGCTGTAAAGCACTTTAGGACGTCATGAGGTCATGAAAGGCGCTATATAAATGCAAGTCTTTCGTTCATTTAAAATAAATGAAAGTAAAAAGGATTTACATAGAGAAGCTACAACACAGAAACAGGTCTTCTGGCCCAATCAGTTCGTGTGTGTGTTCATCCTCCACACGGGCAGTAATCTTAATCCCATGTGCCCATCCTGTTCCCATTTCCGTTTATCCCCCTTTCCTTCAACTACCTATCTAAACTATTCTTAAATATAGATAAGGCAGATTCCTCGATTGAGTGTTCCCGACGTGGAGCAGCGCTCACAGGCAGCACCGATTGAAATTGTGGACCCTCAGATCCTGATATTCCATCTGACGCTGCCCCACATTTGGTTTCAGCCAATCATTCCATGCTGGAATTTTCTCAGGCTGGTCCCCTGCTTCTGGAAACGCCAACTTAAGTATTTGTTTCAGAAGAAAGAAACTGCGAGCAAAAAGACTCAACCATTGGGGACCCAACCTTTGTAAGGTAAATGCAATAATAAATCTCATGTGATCGAGTGTCACGTGATCAAACCTCCAGGAATATGTCCAACCAGAGTTGGTAACCCTGTGGGCAAATGGGCAAGAATTTGGCAGATGGAATATAATGTGGGAAAATGGGAAGTCATCCACTTTGGGAGGAAAAGTAAAAAAGCAAAATATTATTTGAATGGAGAAATACTACAAAATGTTGCGGTACAGAGGGATCTGGGTGTCCTCGTACATGAAACACAAAAAGTCAACATACAGGTGCAGCAGGTAATCCGGAAGACAAACGGAATATTGGCCTTTGTTTCTAGGGAGATGGAGTATAAAAGCAGGGAAGTCATGCTACAACTGTACAGGGTGCTGGTGAGACCACACCTGGAGTACTGTGTACAGTTCTGGTGCCCTTATTTAAGGAAGGACATACTTGCATTTGAGGCAGTTCAGAAAAGGTTCACTAGGTTAATTCCGGGTATGGAAGGGTTGTCTTATGAGGAAAGATTGAACAGGTTGGGTCTATACTCATTGGAGTTTAGAAGAATGAGAGACCTTATTGAAACATACAAGATTCTGAGGGGACTCGATAGGGTAGATGCTGGGAGGATGTTACCCCTCATGGGGGAATCTAAAACTAGGGGGCATAGTGTCAGAATAAGGGGTCGCCCGTTTAAGACGGAAATGAGGAGGAATTTCTTCTCCCAGAGGGTCGTGAATCTTTGGAATTCTTTACCCCAAAAAGCTGTGGAGGCTGAGTCATTGAATACATTCAAGGCTGAGTTAGACCAATTTTTGATCAGCAAGGGAGTCAAAGGATATGGGGAAAAGGCGGGAAAGTGCAGTTGAGGTAAAAATCAGATCAGCCATGATCTGATTGAATGGCGGAGCAGGCTCGAGGGGCCGAATGGCCTACTCCTGCTCCTATCTCTTATGGTCTTATGGTTACTGCTATCTCTGGTGATATAAAAGAAAAATTAGTGTTCCTCAAATGTGTTTACAAAGAAAACATTAACCAAAAAATACTTGCTTTTTGCAGATTTTGCTGTACAGCAGCATCTGTGGCCGGCGCAGAGAGATAATTTGATGTGCTTAAACGCATGAGGAACTACCACTGTGCAATTATGAGTCAGTCAAGACTTAATGGCCTCGATTTCATAGTAAGGGGGGAGGGTGGGCGGGATGGTTGTGGGAGAGCCTAGCAGCGGGCGATGAACCTGGCAAAGCCGGCACAATAGAGGCCCATTCGACAACCGTCCAGATTGACTACCTGTCCAGTGGGCGGGAATGTGCATTTAGTGGCAGGAGGCTGCAGCTCGGGACCCATGTGAATGGTGTCCGACAGTGAGTGGGGGGTGGAAGGCTCTGGATAGGCATCGGGAACAGGGGGAAGGCTGTTGGGAGGGGTGGGGGGAAGCTTCTTGCCACCACCGGGAAGTGGGGGGGGAGGCTGTCGGCAGGGAAGGGGGAAAGGATCTGTCAAAGATCGGGAGGGGGGTAGCCCGGCGCAAGGGAGGCCCAGGTCTAGGACGCCTCGGAGCCACAAATCGGAGGGGAACCGGGATGGGGTGCTGTATAGGGTGTTGGTGAGACCACACCTGGAGTACTGCGTACAGTTCTGGTGCATGAAGAATTCAACAAATTTTACCCCCAGCCCACCCGTTCTTGGGGGTTAAAATTACCCCCTTGTCCTCTAGCATCTTGTGGGTGAGAAATTTCAAAAGGATTGTCCACCCTCCTTGTTGAAAATCACCGTGAAACTTCCTTGAATGGTTGGTGGCAAAAAGAAAGTAAATTTTAAAAAAATAATTAAAAGGCAAAATTAAATTAAAATATGCAACAAAAGCAACCCAAAGGCAAAAAGAAGTTGACAATGCCTCGTAAAACTGTTGCACATACACCTTTTAAGGAGGCCAGGAAGTCCCTCAATTTTGTTTTATATATGTGCAGAGTGATGGTGCCACATTGCGGGAGCACTTGATGGAAAGTGCAGTGGAGTATAGTAGTATAATTTTTGAAGTTTTAATGAGGCTTGCACAGACTGCCTGGTTGGAAAATACCGGCTGCTGTGCAACCAGCATATTTCTGCCTCTTACACTCAGTGCTCAATTTTCTGCCCACCCTGTGGAAAAAAAAAGAACTTGCATTTATATAGCGCCTTTCACATCCTCAGGACATCCCAAAGCACTTTACAGCCAATGAAGTAGATTTTGAAGTGTAGTCACTGTTGTAATGTAGGAAATGCGGCAGCCAATTTGCACACAGCAAACTCCCACAAACAGCAATGTGATAATGACCAGATAATTTGTTTTTTTTAAGGGTATAGGGAAAACTATAAAATAGTCTCACTAGATCAGTTATCTTATTCTGGTGGGATTTAATCACATATCAAAGATTTCATAAGACACTAAAAACAATTTGGCATCGAGTTGTGCTGGACTGTTAAAGAAAGAAAGACTTGCATTTATATAGCTCCTTTCATGACCTCAGGATGTCCTGAAGTGCTTTACAGCCAGTTAAGTACCTCTAAAGTGCAGTCACTATTGTAGTGTAGGACACGTGGCAGCCAATTTGCACACAGCAAGGTCCCACAAACAGCACGGAGGTAATGACCTGATCATCTGTTTTTGATGTTGGTTGAGGGATAAATATTGGCATGAACACTGGGGAGAATTCCCTTGCTCTTCTTCAAAATAGTGCCATGGGATCTTTTACGTCCACCTGAGAAGGAGATTGGGGCCTCGGTTTAATGTCTCATCCGAAAGACAGTGCAGCGTTCCCTCAGTACTGGAGTGTCAGCCTCCAGTCCTGGAGTGGAATTTGAAGCCACAGCCTTCTGACTCGGAGCCGAGAGTGCTCCCAGTGCGGCCAGTCCACGGGAGCAGAAAATATCTCCTTGTCTTTCCTTTATTTGCTACTGCCATAAATTTGTTGTACTCAGGAACTTTTTTTGTAACTTTCTCTCCTTTCCTGCTTTCTCCACTGCTCAAGTCATCTGCAGTGAAGAAGACACACCAAGCGTCTCTGTCATGGCCTCCCTCGCAGTAAATGCTGCCACTCTTCTTCCTCCCTCACCCGAAGGGTCACTCCCAGCTTCTGCTGTTTCCCACAAAGCACTGCTTCCAGTTTCCCCCCCCCCTTTCCCCTTCCCTTCATTGTCATCCCTTCCACATCCACTAGGGGGTCTTGTCGCAAGATTATGGGGTCTGAGGACTGAGATGAGGAGGAATTTCGGACTGAGATAAGGAGGAATTTCTTCACTCAGAGAGTTGTGAATCTTTGGAATTCTCTGCCCCAGAGAGCTGTAGATGCTCAGTCAGAGACCTTGTTCCTGGATCACTGTCCAACAACTCTTGCTGCAAAATGTACGTGTGAGGACAGGGTTTGGGCTTGGCTGCGATGCAACCCATAGTCAAATAGTCTGTCAATACTCATGCATGAAGGACGTCCGCTTGGATGAGATACCAGAGGGTGCTGGTGCCTACGTAATTGTACATCGGCATGAGCCACCAAGAACATGCTAATGACAGCGATTTTGTAAAAATCTAATCTGATTTTTTAATAGTTTGGCACTGGTTAAACTGCGAACACAATCACAAATGTGTGTGTGCGTGTTGGTGCGCGCGTGTACGTGAGTGTGTGTGTGTGTGTGTGTGTGTGTGTATGAAGCTTAATGAAACAATGTAATTAGCTTGTTACAATTAAAGCGACTCAACTGGATAAATTGTAATCACCCGGAATGAATCTCGGCAACCCTGCAGGTGTCGTCGAGGCGTATGAGGAGCCGCATTTGCATAATTAAAATATACAAATGATAATGGATTTTGTAGTCAATTTCCAGAGGGTGTCAATTCGGAAATATGAAATACAATAAAGTTTAGCCTGCCTTGAGGTAATGAAGATGACATTTTGATGTGAGGGGTGTTTATGCCACATATTCTGGCTGTGGGAAAAAAAAATAAAAGATTAAAAAGTGATATTAGTTAATAGTTCCACAGGCAGAAAGCGATAGACCAATTACTTTTTGTAATTGTAAGACGGCTGTTTTACATGCTCCCATAACCTTAGGGAAACCTTTTCTTATTACATGAAATGGGAAACGAATTAAATGTGTGAGGGTGGTCCGAAGACAAACGGAAACAAAAAAAAAATACAAATAAAAAAAATTGGAAGATGAAATTAGACTCGGTCTTATCCGATGAGCCCCCCACAGCTGTCAGTGAAGGAATTTGGCATCAAGGCAGGGGAAAGCACCAGAGCTGAAGGATCCAAGGGGGATATTCTCTTTTTTTTCACCAGAAAATAGTTAATTGCCCTCACCCAAATCGAGATGTAGGGAGCGCACAATTTTGTTTCTAAAGTTTTGGTGCAACTTGAAACCATTGGGGAAGAAGTTCGCTTCGGGTGGAGAGTAAAACAGGCTTTAGTGAATCTTAACAGAGCATCGGGCGGAGAGTAAAACAGGCTTGAGTGAATCTTAACAGAGCATCGGGCGGAGAGTAAAACAGGCTTTAGTGAATCTTAACAGAGCATCGGGCGGAGAGTAAAACAGGCTTTAGTGAATCTTAACAGAACATCGGGTGGAGAGTAAAACAGGCTTTAGTGAATCTTAACAGAACATCGGGCGGAGAGTAAAACAGGCTTTAGTGAATCTTAACAGAACATCGGGTGGAGAGTAAAACAGGCTTTAGTGAATCTTAACAGAACATCGGGCGGAGAGTAAAACAGGCTTTAGTGAATCTTAACAGAACATCGGGCGGAGAGTAAAACAGGCTTTAGTGAATCTTAACAGAGCATCGGGCGGAGAGTAAAACAGGCTTTAGTGAATCTTAACAGAACATCGGGTGGAGAGTAAAACAGGCTTTAGTGAATCTTAACAGAGCATCGGGCGGAGAGTAAAACAGGCTTTAGTGAATCTTAACAGAGCATCGGGCGGAGAGTAAAACAGGCTTTAGTGAATCTCAACAGAGCATCGGGTGGAGAGTAAAACAGGCTTTAGTGAATATTAACAGAGCATCGGGCGGAGAGTAAAACAGGCTTTAGTGAATCTTAACAGAGCATCGGGCGGAGAGTAAAACAGGCTTTAGTGAATCTTAACAGAGCATCGGGCGGAGAGTAAAACAGGCTTTAGTGAATCTTAACAGAGCATCGGGTGGAGAGTAAAACAGGCTTTAGTGAATCTTAACAGAGCATCGGGCGGAGAGTAAAACAGGCTTTATAAGAACATAAGAACATAAGAAATTGGAGCAGGAGTAGGCCAATCGGCCCCTCGAGCCTGCTCCGCCATTCAATAAGATCATGGCTGATCTGATCCCAACCACAAATCTAAAGAACACAAGAAGTCGGAGCAGGACCCGGCCACATAGCCCCTGGGCCCTCTCCGCCACCCACAGGGCATTGACCGATCCGAACTCAGCTTCATGTCCAATTTCCTGCCCGCTCCCCATAACCCCTAATTCCCTTTACTTCTAGGAAACTGTCTATTTCTGTTTTAAATTTATCTAATGATGTAGCTTCCACAGCTTCCTGGGGCAGCAAATTCCACAGACCTACCACCCTCTGAGTGAAGAAGTTTCTCCTCATCTCAGTTTTGAAAGAGCAGCCCCTTATTCTAAGATTATGCCCCCTAGTTCTAGTTTCACCCATCTTTGGGAACATCCTTACTGCATCCACCCGATCAAGACCCTTCACAATCTTATATGTTTCAATAAGATCGCCTCTCATTCTTCTGAACTCCAATGAGTAGAGTCCCAATCTACTCAACCTCTCCTCATATGTCCGCCCCCTCATCCCCGGGATTAACCGAGTGAACCTTCTTTGTACTGCCTCGAGAGCAAGTATGTCTTTTCTTAAGTATGGAGACCAAAACTGTATGCAGTATTCCAGGTGCGGTCTCACCAATACCTTATATAACTGCAGAAATACCTCCTTGTTTTTATATTCTATCCCCCTAGCAATAAAAGCCAACATTCCGTTGGCTTTCTTGATCACCTGCTGCACCTGCATACCAACTTTTTGATTTTCTTGCACTAGGACCCCCAGATCCCTTTGTACTGCAGTACTTTCCAGTCTCTCGCCATTAAGAAAATAACTTGCTCTCTGATTTTTCCTGCCAAAGTGCATAACCTCACATTTTCCAATATTATATTGCATCTGCCAAATCTCCGCCCACTCACCCAGCCTGTCTATATCCCCTTGCAGGTTTTTTATGTCCTCCTCACTCTCTACTTTCCCTCCCATCTTTGTATCATCTGCAAATTTTGATATGTTGCACTCGGTCCCCTCCTCCAAATCGTTAATATAGATTGTAAAGAGTTGGGGACCCAGCACCGACCCCTGTGGAACACCACTGGTTACTGGTTGCCAGTCCGAAAATGAACCATTTATCCCAACTCTCTGCTTCCTGTTCGATAACCAATCCTCCACCCATGCCAGAATATTACCCCCAATCCCGTGATTTTTTATCTTAAGTAATAATCTTTTATGTGGCACCTTGTCGAATGCCTTCTGGAAGTCTAAATACACTACGTCCACTGGTTCCCCTTTATCCACCCTATACGTTATATCCTCGAAGAACTCAAGCAAATTTGTCAGACATGACTTCCCCTTCATAAAGCCATGCTGACTTTGTCCTATTAAATTATGCTTATCTAAATGTTCCGTTACTGTCTCCTTAATAATAGACTCCAAAATTTTACCCACCACAGATGTTAAGCTAACTGGCCTATAATTTCCAGCCTTCTGCCTACTACCCTTTTTAAATAACGGTGTTACATTAGCAGTTTTCCAATCTGCCGGGACCTCTCCTGAGTCCAGGGAATTTTGGAAAACTATCACCAAAGCATCCACAATCCCTACTGCCACTTCCCTCAAGACCCTAGGATGGAAGCCATCAGGTCCAGGGGATTTATCCGCCTTGAGTCCCATTATTTTACTGAGTACCATCTCCTGAGTGATTTTAATCGTATTTAGCTCCTCCCCCCCGAGAGTCCCCTGTTTGTCCAGTGTTGGGATATTCTTAGTGTCCTCTACTGTAAAGACTGAAACAAAATATTTGTTCAGCATTTTTGCCCTCTCCATGTTTCCCACCATTAATTTCCCGGTCTCATCCTCTAAGGGACCTACGTTTGCCTTAGCCACCCTTTTTCTTTTTATATAACTATAGAAACTCTTGCTATCTGTTTTTATATTTTTTGCTAATTTCTTTTCATAATCTAACTTCCCTTTCTTAATCAATCCTTTAGTTACTTTTTGCTGTCTTTTGAAGAATTCCCAATCTTCTATCCTCCCACTAAGTTTGGCTACCTTATATGTCCTTGTTTTTAGTCGGATACTATCCTTGATTTCTTTACTTAGCCACGGATGGCTGTCATTTCTTTTACACCCTTTTTTCCTCAGTGGAATATATTTATTTTGAAAGTTGTAAAATAACTCCCTAAATGAACACCACTGCTCATGTACCGTCTTACCCTTTAATCTATTTTCCCAGTCCACTTTAATCAATTCCGCTCTCATACCATCATAGTCTCCTTTATTCAAGCTCAGTACGCTTGTTTGAGAATCAACCTTCTCACCCTCTAATTGGATATGGAATTCAACCATGTTGTGGTCGCTCGTTCCAAGGGGATCCTTAACTAGGACATTATTAATTAATCCTGACTCATTACACAGGACCAGGTCCAAGGTTGCCTGCCCCCTTGTAGGATCAGTTACATACTGCTCAAGAAATCCATCCCTGATGCACTCAATGAACTCGTCCTCAAGGCTGCTCTGCCCAATTTGATTTGTCCAGTTAATATGATAATTAAAATCCCCCATAATTATGGCTGTTCCCTTATTACATGCCCCGACTATCTCCTGATTAATACTTCTTCCAGCAGAGTTGCAACTATTAGGAGGCCTATATACTACGCCCACTAATGTTTTTTTCCCTTATTATTCCTTATCTCCACCCAAACTGTTTCATTATCTTGATGCTTTGTCCCAATATCATTTCTCTGTATTACAGTGATTCCTTCCTTTATTAACATAGCCACCCCACCTCTCCTTCCTTCCTGCCTGTCCTTCCTGATTGTTAAATACCCTGGCATATTTAATTCCCAGTCGTTGTCACCCTGCAGCCATGTTTCTGTAATGGCCACAAGATCATACCCATACGTAGTTATTTGTGCCGTTAACTCGTCCATTTTATTACGAATGCTACGTGCATTCAGATAAAGAACTTTCAAATCTGTTTTGTGACGCTTAGTTCCTGCTTTTTCCTTTTTTAACACTTTACCTATTACTCCATACCTTCTGTCCCTTCCTGTTACGCTTTCCTCTCTCTCCCTGCTCAGGTTCCCAACCCCCTGCCACTTTAGTTTAAACCCTCCCCAACAGCACTAGCAAACACTCCTCCGAGGACAGCGGTCCCGGCCCTGCCCAGGTGCAGACCGTCCGGTTTGTACTGGTCCCACCTCCCCCAGAACCGTTTCCAGTGTCCCAGGAATTTGAATCCCTCCCCCTTGCACCATTCCTCTAGCCACGTATTCATTTGAAACATCCTCCTATTTCTACTCTGACTAGCACGTGGCACTGGCAGCAATCCTGAGATTACTACCTTTGAGGTCCTATTTTTTAATTTACCTCCTAACTCCCTATATTCTGCTTTTAGGACCTCATCCCCTTTTTTACCTATATCGTTGGTGCCTATGTGCACCACGACAGCTGGCTGTTCGCCCTCCCCCTCCAAAATGTTCTGTAGCCGCTCCGAGACATCCTTGATCCTTGCACCAGGGAGGCAACACACCGTCCTGGAGTCTCGGTTGCGGCCGCAGAAACGCCTGTCTATTCCCCTTACAATTGAGTCCCCTATCACTATAGCTCTGCCACTCTTTTTCCTCCCAGCCTGTGCAGCAGAGCTACCCGTGGTGCCAGGAAGTTGGCTGCTGCTGCCTTCCCCTGATAAGACATTAGTGAATCTTAACAGAGCATCGGGCGGAGAGTAAAACAGGCTTTCGTGAATCTTGACAGAACATCGGGTGGAGAGTAAAACAGGCTTTAGTGAATCTTAACAGAACATCGGGCGGAGAGTAAAACAGGCTTTAGTGAATCTTAACAGAGCATCGGGCGGAGAGTAAAACAGGCTTTAGTGAATCTTAACAGAACATCGGGTGGAGAGTAAAACAGGCTTTAGTGAATCTTAACAGAGCATCGGGCGGAGAGTAAAACAGGCTTTAGTGAATCTTAACAGAACATCGGGCGGAGAGTAAAACAGGCTTTAGTGAATCTTAACAGAGCATCGGGCGGAGAGTAAAACAGGCTTGATTGAATCTTAACAGAGCATCGGGCGGAGAGTAAAACAGGCTTTAGTGAATCTTAACAGAACATCGGGTGGAGAGTAAAACAGGCTTTAGTGAATCTTAACAGAACATCGGGCGGAGAGTAAAACAGGCTTTAGTGAATCTTAACAGAACATCGGGTGGAGAGTAAAACAGGCTTTAGTGAATCTTAACAGAGCATCGGGCGGAGAGTAAAACAGGCTTTAGTGAATCTTAACAGAACATCGGGTGGAGAGTAAAACAGGCTTTAGTGAATCTTAACAGAGCATCGGGCGGAGAGTAAAACAGGCTTTAGTGAATCTTAACAGAACAACGGGCGGAGAGTAAAACAGGCTTTAGTGAATCTTAACAGAACATCGGGTGGAGAGTAAAACAGGCTTCAGTGAATCTTAACAGAACATCGGGCGGAGAGTAAAACAGGCTTTAGTGAATCTTAACAGAGCATCGGGCGGAGAGTAAAACAGGCTTTAGTGAATCTTAACAAAACATCGGGTGGAGAGTAAAACAGGCTTTAGTGAATCTTAACAGAGCATCGGGCGGAGAGTAAAACAGGCTTAAGTGAATCTTAACAGAACATCGGGCGGAGAGTAAAACAGGCTTTAGTGAATCTTAACAGAACATCGGGCGGAGAGTAAAACAGGCTTCAGTGAATCTTAACAGAACATCGGGCGGAGAGTAAAACAGGCTTTAGTGAATCTTAACAGAGCATCGGGCGGAGAGTAAAACAGGCTTCAGTGAATCTTAACAGAGCATCGGGCGGAGAGTAAAACAGGCTTTAGTGAATCTTAACAGAACATCGGGTGGAGAGTAAAACAGGCTTCAGTGAATCTTAACAGAACATCGGGCGGAGAGTAAAACAGGCTTTAGTGAATCTTAACAGAACATCGGGCGGAGTGCAAAACAGGCTTCAGTGAATCTTAACAGAACATCGGGCGGAGAGTAAAACAGGCTTTAGTGAATCTTAACAGAACATCGGGCGGAGTGCAAAACAGGCTTTAGTGAATCTTAACAGAACATCGGGCGGAGAGTAAAACAGGCTTTAGTGAATCTTAACAGAACATCGGGCGGAGAGTAAAACAGGCTTTGGTGAATCTTAACAGAACATCGGGCGGAGAGTAAAACAGGCTATAGTGAATCTTAACAGATCATCGGGCGGAGAGTAAAACAGGCTTTAGTGAATCTTAACAGAACATCGGGCGGAGAGTAAAACAGGCTTTAGTGAATCTTAACAGAACATCGGGCGGAGAGTAAAACAGGCTTTAGTGAATCTTAACAGAACATCGGGCGGAGAGTAAAACAGGCTTTGGTGAATCTTAACAGAACATCGGGCGGAGAGTAAAACAGGCTATAGTGAATCTTAACAGATCATCGGGCGGAGAGTAAAACAGGCTTTAGTGAATCTTAACAGAGCATCGGGCGGAGAGTAAAACAGGCTTTAGTGAATCTTAACAGAACATCGGGCGGAGAGTAAAACAGGCTTTAGTGAATCTTAACAGAACATCGGGTGGAGAGTAAAACAGGCTTTCGTGAATCTTAACAGAACATCGGGCGGAGAGTAAAACAGGCTTTAGTGAATCTTAACAGAGCATCGGGCGGAGAGTAAAACAGGCTTTAGTGAATCTTAACAAAACATCGGGTGGAGAGTAAAACAGGCTTTAGTGAATCTTAACAGAGCATCGGGCGGAGAGTAAAACAGGCTTTAGTGAATCTTAACAGAACATCGGGCGGAGAGTAAAACAGGCTTTCGTGAATCTTAACAGAACATCGGGCGGAGAGTAAAACAGGCTTCAGTGAATCTTAACAGAACATCGGGCGGAGAGTAAAAGAGGCTTTAGTGAATCTTAACAGAGCATCGGGCGGAGAGTAAAACAGGCTTCAGTGAATCTTAACAGAGCATCGGGCGGAGAGTAAAACAGGCTTTAGTGAATCTTAACAGAACATCGGGTGGAGAGTAAAACAGGCTTCAGTGAATCTTAACAGAACATCGGGCGGAGAGTAAAACAGGCTTTAGTGAATCTTAACAGAACATCGGGTGGAGAGTAAAACAGGCTTTAGTGAATCTTAACAGAACATCGGGAGGAGTGCAAAACGGGCTTTAGTGAATCTTAACAGAACATCGGGTGGAGAGTAAAACAGGCTTCAGTGAATCTTAACAGAACATCGGGCGGAGAGTAAAACAGGCTTTAGTGAATCTTAACAGAACATCGGGCGGAGAGTAAAACAGGCTTTAGTGAATCTTAACAGAACATCGGGTGGAGAGTAAAACAGGCTTTAGTGAATCTTAACAGAACATCGGGCGGAGTGCAAAACGGGCTTTAGTGAATCTTAACAGAACATCGGGCGGAGAGTAAAACAGGCTTCAGTGAATCTTAACAGAACATCGGGCGGAGAGTAAAACAGTCTTTCGTGAATCTTAAAAGAACATCGGGCGGAGAGTAAAACAGGCTTTAGTGAATCTTAACAGAACATCGGGCGGAGAGTAAAACAGGCTTAAGTGAATCTTAACAGAACATCGGGCGGAGTGTAAAATAGGCTTTAGTGAATCTTAACAGAACATCGGGCGGAGTGTAAAACGGGCTTTAGTGAATCTTAACAGAACATCGGGCGGAGAGTAAAACAGGCTTTAGTGAATCTTAACAGAACATCGGGCGGAGAGTAAAACAGGCTTCAGTGAATCTTAACAGAGCATCGGGCGGAGAGTAAAACAGGCTTTAGTGAATCTTAACAGAACATCGGGTGGAGAGTAAAACAGGCTTTAGTGAATCTTAACAGAACATCGGGTGGAGAGTAAAACAGGCTTTAGTGAATCTTAACAGAGCATCGGGTGGAGTGTAAAACAGGCTTTAGTGAATCTTAACAGAGCATCGGGCGGAGAGTAAAACAGGCTTTAGTGAATCTTAACAGAACATCGGGTGGAGAGTAAAACAGGCTTTAGTGAATCTTAACAGAACATCGGGTGGAGAGTAAAACAGGCTTTAGTGAATCTTAACAGAACATCGGGCGGAGAGTAAAACAGGCTTTAGTGAATCTTAACAGAGCATCGGGCGGAGAGTAAAACAGGCTTTAGTGAATCTTAACAGAACATCGGGTGGAGAGTAAAACAGGCTTTAGTGAATCTTAACAGAGCATCGGGCGGAGAGTAAAACAGGCTTCAGTGAATCTTAACAGAACATCGGGCGGAGAGTAAAACAGGCTTTAGTGAATCTTAACAGAGCATCGGGCGGAGAGTAAAACAGGCTTTAGTGAATCTTAACAGAACATCGGGTGGAGAGTAAAACAGGCTTTAGTGAATCTTAACAGAACATCGGGCGGAGAGTAAAACAGGCTTTAGTGAATCTTAACAGAACATCGGGCGGAGAGTAAAACAGGCTTTAGTGAATCTTAACAGAACATCGGGTGGAGAGTAAAACAGGCTTGAGTGAATCTTAACAGAACATCGGGCGGAGAGTAAAACAGGCTTTCGTGAATCTTAACAGAGCATCGGGCGGAGAGTAAAACAGGCTTCAGTGAATCTTAACAAAACATCGGGCGGAGAGTAAAACAGGCTTTAGTGAATCTTAACAGAGCATCGGGCGGAGAGTAAAACAGGCTTAAGTGAATCTGAACAGAACATCGGGCGGAGAGTAAAACAGGCTTTAGTGAATCTTAACAGAACATCGGGCGGAGAGTAAAACAGGCTTCAGTGAATCTTAACAGAACATCGGGCGGAGAGTAAAACAGGCTTTAGTGAATCTTAACAGAACATCGGGTGGAGAGTAAAACAGGCTTCAGTGAATCTTAACAGAACATCGGGCGGAGAGTAAAACAGGCTTTAGTGAATCTTAACAGAACATCGGGCGGAGTGCAAAACAGGCTTTAGTGAATCTTAACAGAACATCGGGCGGAGAGTAAAACAGGCTTCAGTGAATCTTAACAGAACATCGGGCGGAGAGTAAAACAGGCTTCAGTGAATCTTAACAGATCATCGGGCGGAGAGTAAAACAGGCTTTAGTGAATCTTAACAGAGCATCGGGCGGAGAGTAAAACAGGCTTTAGTGAATCTTAACAGAACATCGGGCGGAGAGTAAAACAGGCTTTAGTGAATCTTAACAGAACATCGGGTGGAGAGTAAAACAGGCTTTCGTGAATCTTAACAGAACATCGGGCGGAGAGTAAAATAGGCTTTAGTGAATCTTAACAGAGCATCGGGCGGAGAGTAAAACAGGCTTTAGTGAATCTTAACAAAACATCGGGTGGAGAGTAAAACAGGCTTTAGTGAATCTCAACAGAGCATCGGGCGGAGAGTAAAACAGGCTTTAGTGAATCTTAACAGAACATCGGGCGGAGAGTAAAACAGGCTTTCGTGAATCTTAACAGAACATCGGGCGGAGAGTAAAACAGGCTTCAGTGAATCTTAACAGAACATCGGGCGGAGAGTAAAAGAGGCTTTAGTGAATCTTAACAGAGCATCGGGCGGAGAGTAAAACAGGCTTCAGTGAATCTTAACAGAGCATCGGGCGGAGAGTAAAACAGGCTTTAGTGAATCTTAACAGAACATCGGGTGGAGAGTAAAACAGGCTTCAGTGAATCTTAACAGAACATCGGGCGGAGAGTAAAACAGGCTTAAGTGAATCTTAACAGAACATCGGGCGGAGTGTAAAATAGGCTTTAGTGAATCTTAACAGAACATCGGGCGGAGAGTAAAACAGGCTTTAGTGAATCTTAACAGAACATCGGGCGGAGAGTAAAACAGGCTTTAGTGAATCTTAACAGAGCATCGGGCGGAGAGTAAAACAGGCTTTAGTGAATCTTAACAGAGCATCGGGCGGAGAGTAAAACAGGCTTTAGTGAATCTTAACAGAACATCGGGCGGAGAGTAAAACAGGCTTTAGTGAATCTTAACAGAACATCGGGTGGAGAGTAAAACAGGCTTTAGTGAATCTTAACAGAACATCGGGCGGAGAGTAAAACAGGCTTTAGTGAATCTTAACAGAGCATCGGGCGGAGAGTAAAACAGGCTTGAGTGAATCTTAACAGAGCATCAGGCGGAGAGTAAAACAGGCTTTAGTGAATCTAAACAGAGCATCGGGCGGAGAGTAAAACAGGCTTTAGTGAATCTTAACAGAACATCGGGCGGAGAGTAAAACAGGCTTTAGTGAATCTTAACAGAACATCGGGTGGAGAGTAAAACAGGCTTTAGTGAATCTTAACAGAGCATCGGGCGGAGAGTAAAACAGGCTTTAGTGAATCTTAACAAAACATCGGGTGGAGAGTAAAACAGGCTTTAGTGAATCTTAACAGAGCATCGGGCGGAGAGTAAAACAGGCTTAAGTGAATCTTAACAGAACATCGGGCGGAGAGTAAAACAGGCTTTAGTGAATCTTAACAGAACATCGGGCGGAGAGTAAAACAGGCTTCAGTGAATCTTAACACAACATCGGGCGGAGAGTAAAACTGGCTTTAGTGAATCTTAACAGAGCATCGGGCGGAGAGTAAAACAGGCTTCAGTGAATCTTAACAGAGCATCGGGCGGAGAGTAAAACAGGCTTTAGTGAATCTTAACAGAACATCGGGTGGAGAGTAAAACAGGCTTCAGTGAATCTTAACAGAACATCGGGCGGAGAGTAAAACAGGCTTTAGTGAATCTTAACAGAACATCGGGCGGAGTGCAAAACAGGCTTTAGTGAATCTTAACAGAACATCGGGCGGAGAGTAAAAGAGGCTTTAGTGAATCTTAACAGAACATCGGGCGGAGAGTAAAACAGGCTTCAGTGAATCTTGACAGAACATCGGGCGGAGAGTAAAACAGGCTTTAGTGAATCTTAACAGAACATCGGGCGGAGTGTAAAACAGGCTTTAGTGAATCTTAACAGAACATCGGGTGGAGTGCAAAACAGGCTTTAGTGAATCTTGACAGAACATCGGGCGGAGAGTAAAACAGGCTTTAGTGAATCTTAACAGAACATCGGGCGGAGAGTAAAACAGGCTTTAGTGAATCTTAACAGAACATCGGGCGGAGTGTAAAACAGGCTTTAGTGAATCTTAACAGAACATCGGGCGGAGAGTAAAACAGGCTTTAGTGAATCTTAACAGAACATCGGGCGGAGAGTAAAACAGGCTTTGGTGAATCTTAACAGAACATCGGGCGGAGAGTAAAACAGGCTATAGTGAATCTTAACAGATCATCGGGCGGAGAGTAAAACAGGCTTTAGTGAATCTTAACAGAGCATCGGGCGGAGAGTAAAACAGGCTTTGGTGAATCTTAACAGAACATCGGGCGGAGAGTAAAACAGGCTTTAGTGAATCTTAACAGAACATCGGGTGGAGAGTAAAACAGGCTTTAGTGAATCTTAACAGAACATCGGGCGGAGAGTAAAACAGGCTTTAGTGAATCTTAACAGAGCATCGGGCGGAGAGTAAAACAGGCTTTAGTGAATCTTAACAAAACATCGGGTGGAGAGTAAAACAGGCTTTAGTGAATCTTAACAGAGCATCGGGCGGAGAGTAAAACAGGCTTTAGTGAATCTTAACAGAACATCGGGCGGAGAGTAAAACAGGCTTTCGTGAATCTTAACAGAACATCGGGCGGAGAGTAAAACAGGCTTCAATGAATCTTAACAGAGCATCGGGCGGAGAGTAAAACAGGCTTCAGTGAATCTTAACAGAGCATCGGGCGGAGAGTAAAACAGGCTTTAGTGAATCTTAACAGAACATCGGGTGGAGAGTAAAACAGGCTTCAGTGAATCTTAACAGAACATCGGGCGGAGAGTAAAACAGGCTTTAGTGAATCTTAACAGAACATCGGGCGGAGTGCAAAACGGGCTTTAGTGAATCTTAACAGAACATCGGGCGGAGAGTAAAACAGGCTTTAGTGAATCTTAACCGAACATCGGGTGGAGTGTAAAACAGGCTTTAGTGAATCTTAACAGAACATCGGGCGGAGTGTAAAACAGGCTTTAGTGAATCTTAACAGAACATCGGGCGGAGAGTAAAACAGGCTTTAGTGAATCTTAACAGAACATCGGGCGGAGTGTAAAACAGGCTTTAGTGCAACTTAACAGAGCATCGGGCGGAGAGTAAAACAGGCTTTCGTGAATCTTAAAAGAACATCGGGCGGAGAGTAAAACAGGCTTCAGTGAATCTTAACAGAACATCGGGTGGAGAGTAAAACAGGCTTTAGTGAATCTTAACAGAACATCGGGTGGAGTGTAAAACAGTCTTCAGTGAATCTTAACAGAACATCGGGCGGAGAGTAAAACAGGCTTAAGTGAAACTTAACAGAACATCGGGCGGAGTGTAAAATAGGCTTTAGTGAATCTTAACAGAACATCGGGCGGAGAGTAAAACAGGCTTTAGTGAATCTTCACCGAACATCGGGTGGAGTGTAAAACAGGCTTTAGTGAATCTTAACAGAACATCGGGCGGAGTGTAAAACAGGCTTTAGTGAATCTTAACAGAACATCGGGCGGAGAGTAAAACAGGCTTTAGTGAATCTTAACAGGAGATCGGGTGGAGAGTAAAACAGGCTTTACTGAATCTTAACAGAGCATCGGGCAGAGAGTAAAACAGGCTTCAGTGAATCTTAACAGAACATCGGGCAGAGAGTAAAACAGGCTTCAGTGAATCTTAACAGAACATCGGGCGGAGAGTAAAACAGGCTTCAGTGAATCTTAACAGAACATCGGGCGGAGAGTAAAACAGGCTTTAGTGAATCTTAACAGAACATCGGGCGGAGAGTAAAACAGGCTTTAGTGAATCTTAACAGTGCATCGGGTGGAGAGTAAAACAGGCTTTTGTGAATCTTAACAGAACATCGGGTGGAGAGTAAAACAGGCTTTAGTGAATCTTAACAGAACATCGGGCGGAGAGTAAAACAGGCTTTAGTGAATCTTAACAGATCATCGGGCGGAGAGTAAAACAGGCTTTAGTGAATCTTAACAGAACATCGGGCGGAGAGTAAAACAGGCTTTAGTGAATCTTAACAGAACATCGGGCGGAGAGTAAAACAGGCTTCAGTGAATCTTAAGAGAACATCGGGCGGAGAGTAAAACAGGCTTTAGTGAATCTTAACAGAACATCGGGCGGAGAGTAAAAGAGGTTTTAGTGAATCTTAACAGAGCATCGGGCGGAGAGTAAAACAGGCTTCAGTGAATCTTAACAGATCATCGGGCGGAGAGTAAAACAGGCTTTAGTGAATCTTAACAGAACATCGGGCGGAGAGTAAAACAGGCTTTAGTGAATCTTAACAGAACATCGGGCGGAGAGTAAAACAGGCTTCAGTGAATCTTAAGAGAACATCGGGCGGAGAGTAAAACAGGCTTTAGTGAATCTTAACAGAACATCGGGCGGAGAGTAAAAGAGGCTTTAGTGAATCTTAACAGAGCATCGGGCGGAGAGTAAAACAGGCTTCAGTGAATCTTAACAGAGCATCGGGCGGAGAGTAAAACAGGCTTTAGTGAATCTTAACAGAACATCGGGTGGAGAGTAAAACAGGCTTCAGTGAATCTTAACAGAACATCGGGCGGAGAGTAAAACAGGCTTTAGTGAATCTTAACAGAACATCGGGTGGAGAGTAAAACAGGCTTTAGTGAATCTTAACAGAACATCGGGAGGAGTGCAAAACGGGCTTTAGTGAATCTTAACAGAACATCGGGTGGAGAGTAAAACAGGCTTCAGTGAATCTTAACAGAACATCGGGCGGAGAGTAAAACAGGCTTTAGTGAATCTTAACAGAACATCGGGCGGAGAGTAAAACAGGCTTTAGTGAATCTTAACAGAACATCGGGTGGAGAGTAAAACAGGCTTTAGTGAATCTTAACAGAACATCGGGCGGAGTGCAAAACGGGCTTTAGTGAATCTTAACAGAACATCGGGCGGAGAGTAAAACAGGCTTCAGTGAATCTTAACAGAACATCGGGCGGAGAGTAAAACAGTCTTTCGTGAATCTTAAAAGAACATCGGGCGGAGAGTAAAACAGGCTTTAGTGAATCTTAACAGAACATCGGGCGGAGAGTAAAACAGGCTTAAGTGAATCTTAACAGAACATCGGGCGGAGTGTAAAATAGGCTTTAGTGAATCTTAACAGAACATCGGGCGGAGTGTAAAACGGGCTTTAGTGAATCTTAACAGAACATCGGGCGGAGAGTAAAACAGGCTTTAGTGAATCTTAACAGAACATCGGGCGGAGAGTAAAACAGGCTTCAGTGAATCTTAACAGAGCATCGGGCGGAGAGTAAAACAGGCTTTAGTGAATCTTAACAGAACATCGGGTGGAGAGTAAAACAGGCTTTAGTGAATCTTAACAGAACATCGGGTGGAGAGTAAAACAGGCTTTAGTGAATCTTAACAGAGCATCGGGTGGAGTGTAAAACAGGCTTTAGTGAATCTTAACAGAGCATCGGGCGGAGAGTAAAACAGGCTTTAGTGAATCTTAACAGAACATCGGGTGGAGAGTAAAACAGGCTTTAGTGAATCTTAACAGAACATCGGGTGGAGAGTAAAACAGGCTTTAGTGAATCTTAACAGAACATCGGGCGGAGAGTAAAACAGGCTTTAGTGAATCTTAACAGAGCATCGGGCGGAGAGTAAAACAGGCTTTAGTGAATCTTAACAGAACATCGGGTGGAGAGTAAAACAGGCTTTAGTGAATCTTAACAGAGCATCGGGCGGAGAGTAAAACAGGCTTCAGTGAATCTTAACAGAACATCGGGCGGAGAGTAAAACAGGCTTTAGTGAATCTTAACAGAGCATCGGGCGGAGAGTAAAACAGGCTTTAGTGAATCTTAACAGAACATCGGGTGGAGAGTAAAACAGGCTTTAGTGAATCTTAACAGAACATCGGGCGGAGAGTAAAACAGGCTTTAGTGAATCTTAACAGAACATCGGGCGGAGAGTAAAACAGGCTTTAGTGAATCTTAACAGAACATCGGGTGGAGAGTAAAACAGGCTTGAGTGAATCTTAACAGAACATCGGGCGGAGAGTAAAACAGGCTTTCGTGAATCTTAACAGAGCATCGGGCGGAGAGTAAAACAGGCTTCAGTGAATCTTAACAAAACATCGGGCGGAGAGTAAAACAGGCTTTAGTGAATCTTAACAGAGCATCGGGCGGAGAGTAAAACAGGCTTAAGTGAATCTGAACAGAACATCGGGCGGAGAGTAAAACAGGCTTTAGTGAATCTTAACAGAACATCGGGCGGAGAGTAAAACAGGCTTCAGTGAATCTTAACAGAACATCGGGCGGAGAGTAAAACAGGCTTTAGTGAATCTTAACAGAACATCGGGTGGAGAGTAAAACAGGCTTCAGTGAATCTTAACAGAACATCGGGCGGAGAGTAAAACAGGCTTTAGTGAATCTTAACAGAACATCGGGCGGAGTGCAAAACAGGCTTTAGTGAATCTTAACAGAACATCGGGCGGAGAGTAAAACAGGCTTCAGTGAATCTTAACAGAACATCGGGCGGAGAGTAAAACAGGCTTCAGTGAATCTTAACAGATCATCGGGCGGAGAGTAAAACAGGCTTTAGTGAATCTTAACAGAGCATCGGGCGGAGAGTAAAACAGGCTTTAGTGAATCTTAACAGAACATCGGGCGGAGAGTAAAACAGGCTTTAGTGAATCTTAACAGAACATCGGGTGGAGAGTAAAACAGGCTTTCGTGAATCTTAACAGAACATCGGGCGGAGAGTAAAATAGGCTTTAGTGAATCTTAACAGAGCATCGGGCGGAGAGTAAAACAGGCTTTAGTGAATCTTAACAAAACATCGGGTGGAGAGTAAAACAGGCTTTAGTGAATCTTAACAGAGCATCGGGCGGAGAGTAAAACAGGCTTTAGTGAATCTTAACAGAACATCGGGCGGAGAGTAAAACAGGCTTTCGTGAATCTTAACAGAACATCGGGCGGAGAGTAAAACAGGCTTCAGTGAATCTTAACAGAACATCGGGCGGAGAGTAAAAGAGGCTTTAGTGAATCTTAACAGAGCATCGGGCGGAGAGTAAAACAGGCTTCAGTGAATCTTAACAGAGCATCGGGCGGAGAGTAAAACAGGCTTTAGTGAATCTTAACAGAACATCGGGTGGAGAGTAAAACAGGCTTCAGTGAATCTTAACAGAACATCGGGCGGAGAGTAAAACAGGCTTAAGTGAATCTTAACAGAACATCGGGCGGAGTGTAAAATAGGCTTTAGTGAATCTTAACAGAACATCGGGCGGAGAGTAAAACAGGCTTTAGTGAATCTTAACAGAACATCGGGCGGAGAGTAAAACAGGCTTTAGTGAATCTTAACAGAGCATCGGGCGGAGAGTAAAACAGGCTTTAGTGAATCTTAACAGAGCATCGGGCGGAGAGTAAAACAGGCTTTAGTGAATCTTAACAGAACATCGGGCGGAGAGTAAAACAGGCTTTAGTGAATCTTAACAGAACATCGGGTGGAGAGTAAAACAGGCTTTAGTGAATCTTAACAGAACATCGGGCGGAGAGTAAAACAGGCTTTAGTGAATCTTAACAGAGCATCGGGCGGAGAGTAAAACAGGCTTGAGTGAATCTTAACAGAGCATCAGGCGGAGAGTAAAACAGGCTTTAGTGAATCTAAACAGAGCATCGGGCGGAGAGTAAAACAGGCTTTAGTGAATCTTAACAGAACATCGGGCGGAGAGTAAAACAGGCTTTAGTGAATCTTAACAGAACATCGGGTGGAGAGTAAAACAGGCTTTAGTGAATCTTAACAGAGCATCGGGCGGAGAGTAAAACAGGCTTTAGTGAATCTTAACAAAACATCGGGTGGAGAGTAAAACAGGCTTTAGTGAATCTTAACAGAGCATCGGGCGGAGAGTAAAACAGGCTTAAGTGAATCTTAACAGAACATCGGGCGGAGAGTAAAACAGGCTTTAGTGAATCTTAACAGAACATCGGGCGGAGAGTAAAACAGGCTTCAGTGAATCTTAACACAACATCGGGCGGAGAGTAAAACTGGCTTTAGTGAATCTTAACAGAGCATCGGGCGGAGAGTAAAACAGGCTTCAGTGAATCTTAACAGAGCATCGGGCGGAGAGTAAAACAGGCTTTAGTGAATCTTAACAGAACATCGGGTGGAGAGTAAAACAGGCTTCAGTGAATCTTAACAGAACATCGGGCGGAGAGTAAAACAGGCTTTAGTGAATCTTAACAGAACATCGGGCGGAGTGCAAAACAGGCTTTAGTGAATCTTAACAGAACATCGGGCGGAGAGTAAAAGAGGCTTTAGTGAATCTTAACAGAACATCGGGCGGAGAGTAAAACAGGCTTCAGTGAATCTTGACAGAACATCGGGCGGAGAGTAAAACAGGCTTTAGTGAATCTTAACAGAACATCGGGCGGAGTGTAAAACAGGCTTTAGTGAATCTTAACAGAACATCGGGTGGAGTGCAAAACAGGCTTTAGTGAATCTTGACAGAACATCGGGCGGAGAGTAAAACAGGCTTTAGTGAATCTTAACAGAACATCGGGCGGAGAGTAAAACAGGCTTTAGTGAATCTTAACAGAACATCGGGCGGAGTGTAAAACAGGCTTTAGTGAATCTTAACAGAACATCGGGCGGAGAGTAAAACAGGCTTTAGTGAATCTTAACAGAACATCGGGCGGAGAGTAAAACAGGCTTTGGTGAATCTTAACAGAACATCGGGCGGAGAGTAAAACAGGCTATAGTGAATCTTAACAGATCATCGGGCGGAGAGTAAAACAGGCTTTAGTGAATCTTAACAGAGCATCGGGCGGAGAGTAAAACAGGCTTTGGTGAATCTTAACAGAACATCGGGCGGAGAGTAAAACAGGCTTTAGTGAATCTTAACAGAACATCGGGTGGAGAGTAAAACAGGCTTTAGTGAATCTTAACAGAACATCGGGCGGAGAGTAAAACAGGCTTTAGTGAATCTTAACAGAGCATCGGGCGGAGAGTAAAACAGGCTTTAGTGAATCTTAACAAAACATCGGGTGGAGAGTAAAACAGGCTTTAGTGAATCTTAACAGAGCATCGGGCGGAGAGTAAAACAGGCTTTAGTGAATCTTAACAGAACATCGGGCGGAGAGTAAAACAGGCTTTCGTGAATCTTAACAGAACATCGGGCGGAGAGTAAAACAGGCTTCAATGAATCTTAACAGAGCATCGGGCGGAGAGTAAAACAGGCTTCAGTGAATCTTAACAGAGCATCGGGCGGAGAGTAAAACAGGCTTTAGTGAATCTTAACAGAACATCGGGTGGAGAGTAAAACAGGCTTCAGTGAATCTTAACAGAACATCGGGCGGAGAGTAAAACAGGCTTTAGTGAATCTTAACAGAACATCGGGCGGAGTGCAAAACGGGCTTTAGTGAATCTTAACAGAACATCGGGCGGAGAGTAAAACAGGCTTTAGTGAATCTTAACCGAACATCGGGTGGAGTGTAAAACAGGCTTTAGTGAATCTTAACAGAACATCGGGCGGAGTGTAAAACAGGCTTTAGTGAATCTTAACAGAACATCGGGCGGAGAGTAAAACAGGCTTTAGTGAATCTTAACAGAACATCGGGCGGAGTGTAAAACAGGCTTTAGTGCAACTTAACAGAGCATCGGGCGGAGAGTAAAACAGGCTTTCGTGAATCTTAAAAGAACATCGGGCGGAGAGTAAAACAGGCTTCAGTGAATCTTAACAGAACATCGGGTGGAGAGTAAAACAGGCTTTAGTGAATCTTAACAGAACATCGGGTGGAGTGTAAAACAGTCTTCAGTGAATCTTAACAGAACATCGGGCGGAGAGTAAAACAGGCTTAAGTGAAACTTAACAGAACATCGGGCGGAGTGTAAAATAGGCTTTAGTGAATCTTAACAGAACATCGGGCGGAGAGTAAAACAGGCTTTAGTGAATCTTCACCGAACATCGGGTGGAGTGTAAAACAGGCTTTAGTGAATCTTAACAGAACATCGGGCGGAGTGTAAAACAGGCTTTAGTGAATCTTAACAGAACATCGGGCGGAGAGTAAAACAGGCTTTAGTGAATCTTAACAGGAGATCGGGTGGAGAGTAAAACAGGCTTTACTGAATCTTAACAGAGCATCGGGCAGAGAGTAAAACAGGCTTCAGTGAATCTTAACAGAACATCGGGCAGAGAGTAAAACAGGCTTCAGTGAATCTTAACAGAACATCGGGCGGAGAGTAAAACAGGCTTCAGTGAATCTTAACAGAACATCGGGCGGAGAGTAAAACAGGCTTTAGTGAATCTTAACAGAACATCGGGCGGAGAGTAAAACAGGCTTTAGTGAATCTTAACAGTGCATCGGGTGGAGAGTAAAACAGGCTTTTGTGAATCTTAACAGAACATCGGGTGGAGAGTAAAACAGGCTTTAGTGAATCTTAACAGAACATCGGGCGGAGAGTAAAACAGGCTTTAGTGAATCTTAACAGATCATCGGGCGGAGAGTAAAACAGGCTTTAGTGAATCTTAACAGAACATCGGGCGGAGAGTAAAACAGGCTTTAGTGAATCTTAACAGAACATCGGGCGGAGAGTAAAACAGGCTTCAGTGAATCTTAAGAGAACATCGGGCGGAGAGTAAAACAGGCTTTAGTGAATCTTAACAGAACATCGGGCGGAGAGTAAAACAGGCTTTAGTGAATCTTAACAGAACATCGGGCGGAGAGTAAAACAGGCTTAAGTGAATCTGAACAGAACATCGGGCGGAGAGTAAAACAGGCTTTAGTGAATCTTAACCGAACATCGGGTGGAGTGTAAAACAGGCTTTAGTGAATCTTAACAGAACATCGGGCGGAGTGTAAAACAAGCTTTAGTGAATCTTAACAGAACATCGGGCGGAGAGTAAAACAGGCTTTAGTGAATCTTAACAGAACATCGGGTGGAGAGTAAAACAGGCTTTAGTGAATCTTAACAGAACATCGGGCGGAGAGTAAAACAGGCTTTAGTGAATCTTAACAGAACATCGGGCGGAGAGTAAATCAGGCTTTAGTGAATCTTAACAGAGCATCGGGTGGAGAGTAAAACAGGCTTTTGTGAATCTTAACAGAACATCGGGTGGAGAGTAAAACAGGCTTTAGTGAATCTTAACAGAACATCGGGAGGAGAGTAAAACAGGCTTTAGTGAATCTTAACAGAATATCGGGCGGAGAGTAAAACAGGCTTTAGTGAATCTTAACAGAACATCGGGCGGAGAGTAAAACAGGCTTTAGTGAATCTTAACAGAACATCGGGCGGAGAGTAAAACAGGCTTTAGTGAATCTTAACAGAACATCGGGCGGAGAGTAAAACAGGCTTTAGTGAATCTTAACAGAACATCGGGCGGAGAGTAAAACAGGCTTTAGTGAATCTTAACAGAACATCGGGTGGAGAGTAAAACAGGCTTCAGTGAATCTTAACAGAACATCAGGCGGAGAGTAAAACAGGCTTGAGTGAATCTTAACAGAACATCGGGCGGAGAGTAAAACAGGCTTTAGTGAATCTTAACAGAACATCGGGCGGAGAGTAAAACAGGCTTTAGTGAATCTTAACAGAACATCGGGCGGAGAGTAAAACAGGCTTTAGTGAATCTTAACAGAACATCGGGCGGAGAGTAAAACAGGCTTTAGTGAATCTTAACAGAGCATCGGGCGGAGAGTAAAACAGGCTTCAGTGAATCTTAACAGAGCATCGGGCGGAGAGTAAAACAGGCTTTAGTGAATCTTAACAGAGCATCGGGCGGAGAGTAAAACAGGCTTCAGTGAATCTTAACAGAGCATCGGGCGGAGAGTAAAACAGGCTTTAGTGAATCTTAACAGAGCATCGGACGGAGAGTAAAACAGGCTTTAGTGAATCTTAACAGAGCATCGGGCGGAGAGTAAAACAGGCTTTAGTGAATCTTAACAGAGCATCGGGCGGAGAGTAAAACAGGCTTTAGTGAATCTTAACAGAGGATCGGGCGGAGAGTAAAACAGGCTTTAGTGAATCTTAACAGAGCATCGGGCGGAGAGTAAAACAGGCTTTAGTGAATCTTAACAGAACATCGGGTGGAGAGTAAAACAGGCTTTAGTGAATCTTAACAGAACATCGGGTGGAGAGTAAAACAGGCTTTAGTGAATCTTAACAGAACATCGGGCGGAGAGTAAAACAGGCTTTAGTGAATCTTAACAGAGCATCGGGCGGAGAGTAAAACAGGCTTTAGTGAATCTTAACAGAACATCGGGTGGAGAGTAAAACAGGCTTTAGTGAATCTTAACAGAGCATCGGGCGGAGAGTAAAACAGGCTTTAGTGAATCTTAACAGAACATCGGGCGGAGAGTAAAACAGGCTTTAGTGAATCTTAACAGAGCATCGGGCGGAGAGTAAAACAGGCTTGAGTGAATCTTAACAGAGCATCGGGCGGAGAGTAAAACAGGCTTTAGTGAATCTTAACAGAGCATCGGGCGGAGAGTAAAACAGGCTTTAGTGAATCTTAACAGAACATCGGGCGGAGAGTAAAACAGGATTTAGTCAATCTTAACAGAACATCGGGTGGAGAGTAAAACAGGCTTTAGTGAATCTTAACAGAGCATCGGGCGGAGAGTAAAACAGGCTTTAGTGAATCTTAACAGAACATCGGGTGGAGAGTAAAACAGGCTTTAGTGAATCTTAACAGAGCATCGGGCGGAGAGTAAAACAGGCTTTAGTGAATCTTAACAGAACATCGGGCGGAGAGTAAAACAGGCTTTGGTGAATCTTAACAGAACATCGGGCGGAGAGTAAAACAGGCTATAGTGAATCTTAACAGATCATCGGGCGGAGATTAAAACAGGCTTTAGTGAATCTTAACAGAGCATCGGGCGGAGAGTAAAACAGGCTTTAGTGAATCTTAACAGAACATCGGGCGGAGAGTAAAACAGGCTTTAGTGAATCTTAACAGAACATCGGGTGGAGAGTGAAACAGGCTTTAGTGAATCTTAACAGAACATCGGGCGGAGTGCAAAACAGGCTTTAGTGAATCTTAACAGAGCATCGGGCGGAGAGTAAAACAGGCTTTAGTGAATCTTAACAAAACATCGGGTGGAGAGTAAAACAGGCTTTAGTGAATCTTAACAGAGCATCGGGCGGAGAGTAAAACAGGCTTTAGTGAATCTTAACAGAACATCGGGCGGAGAGTAAAACAGGCTTCAGTGAATCTTAACAGAACATCGGGCGGAGAGTAAAACAGGCTTCAGTGAATCTTAACAGAACATCGGGCGGAGAGTAAAACAGGCTTTAGTGAATCTTAACAGAGCATCGGGCGGAGAGTAAAACAGGCTTCAGTGAATCTTAACAGAGCATCGGGCGGAGAGTAAAACAGGCTTTCGTGAATCTTAACAGAACATCGGGTGGAGAGTAAAACAGGCTTCAGTGAATCTTAACAGAACATCGGGCGGAGAGTAAAACAGGCTTTCGTGAATCATAACAGAACATCGGGCGGAGTGCAAAACAGGCTTTAGTGAATCTTAACAGAACATCGGGCGGAGAGTAAAACAGGCTTTAGTGAATCTTAACAGAACATCGGGCGGAGAGTAAAACAGGCTTCAGTGAATCTTAACAGAACATCGGGCGGAGAGTAAAACAGGCTTTAGTGAATCTTAACCGAACATCGGGTGGAGTGTAAAACAGGCTTTAGTGAATCTTAACAGAACATCGGGCGGAGTGTAAAACAAGCTTTAGTGAATCTTAACAGAACATCGGGCGGAGAGTAAAACAGGCTTTAGTGAAACTTAACAGAACATCGGGTGGAGAGTAAAACAGGCTTTAGTGAATCTTAACAGAACATCGGGCGGAGAGTAAAACAGGCTTTAGTGAATCTTAACAGAACATCGGGCGGAGAGTAAATCAGGCTTTAGTGAATCTTAACAGAGCATCGGGTGGAGAGTAAAACAGGCTTTTGTGAATCTTAACAGAACATCGGGTGGAGAGTAAAACAGGCTTTAGTGAATCTTAACAGAACATCGGGAGGAGAGTAAAACAGGCTTTAGTGAATCTTAACAGAATATCGGGCGGAGAGTAAAACAGGCTTTAGTGAATCTTAACAGAACATCGGGCGGAGAGTAAAACAGGCTTTAGTGAATCTTAACAGAACATCGGGCGGAGAGTAAAACAGGCTTTAGTGAATCTTAACAGAACATCGGGCGGAGAGTAAAACAGGCTTTAGTGAATCTTAACAGAACATCGGGCGGAGAGTAAAACAGGCTTTAGTGAATCTTAACAGAACATCGGGTGGAGAGTAAAACAGGCTTCAGTGAATCTTAACAGAACATCAGGCGGAGAGTAAAACAGGCTTGAGTGAATCTTAACAGAACATCGGGCGGAGAGTAAAACAGGCTTTAGTGAATCTTAACAGAACATCGGGCGGAGAGTAAAACAGGCTTTAGTGAATCTTAACAGAACATCGGGCGGAGAGTAAAACAGGCTTTAGTGAATCTTAACAGAACATCGGGCGGAGAGTAAAACAGGCTTTAGTGAATCTTAACAGAGCATCGGGCGGAGAGTAAAACAGGCTTCAGTGAATCTTAACAGAGCATCGGGCGGAGAGTAAAACAGGCTTTAGTGAATCTTAACAGAGCATCGGGCGGAGAGTAAAACAGGCTTCAGTGAATCTTAACAGAGCATCGGGCGGAGAGTAAAACAGGCTTTAGTGAATCTTAACAGAGCATCGGACGGAGAGTAAAACAGGCTTTAGTGAATCTTAACAGAGCATCGGGCGGAGAGTAAAACAGGCTTTAGTGAATCTTAACAGAGCATCGGGCGGAGAGTAAAACAGGCTTTAGTGAATCTTAACAGAGGATCGGGCGGAGAGTAAAACAGGCTTTAGTGAATCTTAACAGAGCATCGGGCGGAGAGTAAAACAGGCTTTAGTGAATCTTAACAGAACATCGGGTGGAGAGTAAAACAGGCTTTAGTGAATCTTAACAGAACATCGGGTGGAGAGTAAAACAGGCTTTAGTGAATCTTAACAGAACATCGGGCGGAGAGTAAAACAGGCTTTAGTGAATCTTAACAGAGCATCGGGCGGAGAGTAAAACAGGCTTTAGTGAATCTTAACAGAACATCGGGTGGAGAGTAAAACAGGCTTTAGTGAATCTTAACAGAGCATCGGGCGGAGAGTAAAACAGGCTTTAGTGAATCTTAACAGAACATCGGGCGGAGAGTAAAACAGGCTTTAGTGAATCTTAACAGAGCATCGGGCGGAGAGTAAAACAGGCTTGAGTGAATCTTAACAGAGCATCGGGCGGAGAGTAAAACAGGCTTTAGTGAATCTTAACAGAGCATCGGGCGGAGAGTAAAACAGGCTTTAGTGAATCTTAACAGAACATCGGGCGGAGAGTAAAACAGGATTTAGTCAATCTTAACAGAACATCGGGTGGAGAGTAAAACAGGCTTTAGTGAATCTTAACAGAGCATCGGGCGGAGAGTAAAACAGGCTTTAGTGAATCTTAACAGAACATCGGGTGGAGAGTAAAACAGGCTTTAGTGAATCTTAACAGAGCATCGGGCGGAGAGTAAAACAGGCTTTAGTGAATCTTAACAGAACATCGGGCGGAGAGTAAAACAGGCTTTGGTGAATCTTAACAGAACATCGGGCGGAGAGTAAAACAGGCTATAGTGAATCTTAACAGATCATCGGGCGGAGATTAAAACAGGCTTTAGTGAATCTTAACAGAGCATCGGGCGGAGAGTAAAACAGGCTTTAGTGAATCTTAACAGAACATCGGGCGGAGAGTAAAACAGGCTTTAGTGAATCTTAACAGAACATCGGGTGGAGAGTGAAACAGGCTTTAGTGAATCTTAACAGAACATCGGGCGGAGTGCAAAACAGGCTTTAGTGAATCTTAACAGAGCATCGGGCGGAGAGTAAAACAGGCTTTAGTGAATCTTAACAAAACATCGGGTGGAGAGTAAAACAGGCTTTAGTGAATCTTAACAGAGCATCGGGCGGAGAGTAAAACAGGCTTTAGTGAATCTTAACAGAACATCGGGCGGAGAGTAAAACAGGCTTCAGTGAATCTTAACAGAACATCGGGCGGAGAGTAAAACAGGCTTCAGTGAATCTTAACAGAACATCGGGCGGAGAGTAAAACAGGCTTTAGTGAATCTTAACAGAGCATCGGGCGGAGAGTAAAACAGGCTTCAGTGAATCTTAACAGAGCATCGGGCGGAGAGTAAAACAGGCTTTCGTGAATCTTAACAGAACATCGGGTGGAGAGTAAAACAGGCTTCAGTGAATCTTAACAGAACATCGGGCGGAGAGTAAAACAGGCTTTCGTGAATCATAACAGAACATCGGGCGGAGTGCAAAACAGGCTTTAGTGAATCTTAACAGAACATCGGGCGGAGAGTAAAACAGGCTTTAGTGAATCTTAACAGAACATCGGGCGGAGAGTAAAACAGGCTTCAGTGAATCTTAACAGAACATCGGGCGGAGAGTAAAACAGGCTTTAGTGAATCTTAACAGAACATCGGGCGGAGAGTAAAACAGGCTTTAGTGAATCTTAACAGAACATCGGGCGGAGAGTAAAACAGGCTTAAGTGAATCTTAACAGAACATCGGGCGGAGAGTAAAACAGGCTTTAGTGAATCTTAACAGAACATCGGGCGGAGAGTAAAACAGGCTTTAGTGAATCTTAACAGAACATCGGGCGGAGAGTAAAACAGGCTTTAGTGAATCTTAACAGAACATCGGGCGGAGAGTAAAACAGGCTTTAGTGAATCTTAACAGAACATCGGGCGGAGTGTAAAACAGGCTTCAGTGAATCTTAACAGAACATCGGGCGGAGAGTAAAAGAGGCTTTAGTGAATCTTAACAGAACATCGGGTGGAGAGTAAAACAGGCTTTAGTGAATCTTAACAGAACATCGGGCGGAGTGTAAAACAGGCTTCAGTGAATCTTAACAGAACATCGGGCGGAGAGTAAAACAGGCTTAAGTGAATCTTAACAGAACATCGGGCGGAGTGTAAAACAGGCTTTAGTGAATCTTAACAGAACATCGGGCGGAGAGTAAAACAGGCTTTAGTGAATCTTAACAGAGCATCGGGTGGAGAGTAAAACAGGCTTTTGTGAATCTTAACAGAACATCGGGTGGAGAGTAAAACAGGCTTTAGTGAATCTTAACAGAACATCGGGCGGAGAGTAAAACAGGCTTTAGTGAATCTTAACAGAACATCGGGCGGAGAGTAAAACAGGCTTTAGTGAATCTTAACAGAACATCGGGCGGAGAGTAAAACAGGCTTTAGTGAATCTTAACAGAACATCGGGCGGAGAGTTAAACAGGCTTTAGTGAATCTTAACAGAACATCGGGCGGAGAGTAAAACAGGCTTTAGTGAATCTTAACAGAACATCGGGCGGAGAGTAAAACAGGCTTTAGTGAATCTTAACAGAACATCGGGCGGAGAGTAAAACAGGCTTTAGTGAATCTTAACAGAACATCGGGCGGAGAGTAAAACAGGCTTTAGTGAATCTTAACAGAACATCGGGTGGAGAGTAAAACAGGCTTAAGTGAATCTTAACAGAACATCGGGTGGAGAGTAAAACAGGCTTCAGTGAATCTTAACAGAGCATCGGGCGGAGAGTAAAACAGGCTTCAGTGAATCTTAACAGAGCATCGGGCGTTGAGTAAAACAGGCTTTCGTGAATCTTAACAGAACATCGGGCGGAGAGTAAAACAGGCTTCACTGAATCTTAACAGAGCATCGGGCGTTGAGTAAAACAGGCTTTAGTGAATCTTAACAGAACATCGGGTGGAGAGTAAAACAGGCTTTAGTGAATCTTAACAGAACATCGGGCGGAGAGTAAAACAGCTTTAGTGAATCTTAACAGAACATCGGGCGGAGAGTAAAACAGGCTTTAGTGAATCTTAACAGAACATCGGGCGGAGAGTAAAACAGGCTTTAGTGAATCTTAACAGAACATCGGGCGGAGAGTAAAACAGGCTTCAGTGAATCTTAACAGAACATCGGGCGGAGAGTAAAACAGGCTTTAGTGAATCTTAACAGAGCATCGGGCGTTGAGTAAAACAGGCTTCAGTGAATCTTAACAGAACATCGGGCGGAGAGTAAAACAGGCTTTAGTGAATCTTAACAGAACATCGGGCGGAGAGTAAAACAGGCTTTAGTGAAACTTAACAGAGCGTCGGGTGGAGAGTAAAACAGGCTTTACTGAATCTTAACAGAACATCGGGTGGAGAGTAAAACAGGCTTTAGTGAATCTTAACAGAATATCGGGCGGAGAGTAAATCAGGCTTTAGTGAATCTTAACAGAACATCGGGCAGAGAGTAAAACAGGCTTTAGTGAAACTTAACAGAGCATCGGGTGGAGAGTAAAACAGGCTTTAGTGAATCTTAACAGAACATCGGGCGGAGAGTAAAACAGGCTTTGGTGAATCTTAACAGAACATCGGGCGGAGAGTAAAACAGGCTATAGTGAATCTTAACAGATCATCGGGCGGAGATTAAAACAGGCTTTAGTGAATCTTAACAGAGCATCGGGCGGAGAGTAAAACAGGCTTTAGTGAATCTTAACAGAACATCGGGCGGAGAGTAAAACAGGCTTTAGTGAATCTTAACAGAACATCAGGTGGAGAGTGAAACAGGCTTTAGTGAATCTTAACAGAACATCGGGCGGAGAGTAAAACAGGCTTTAGTGAATCTTAACAGAACATCAGGTGGAGAGTGAAACAGGCTTTAGTGAATCTTAACAGAACATCGGGCGGAGTGTAAAACAGGCTTTAGTGAATCTTAACAGAGCATCGGGCGGAGAGTAAAACAGGCTTTAGTGAATCTTAACAAAACATCGGGTGGAGAGTAAAACAGGCTTTAGTGAATCTTAACAGAGCATCGGGCGGAGAGTAAAACAGGCTTTAGTGAATCTTAACAGAACATCGGGCGGAGAGTAAAACAGGCTTAAGTGAATCTTAACAGAACATCGGGCGGAGAGTAAAACAGGCTTCAGTGAATCTTAACAGAACATCGGGCGGAGAGTAAAACAGGCTTTAGTGAATCTTAACAGAGCATCGGGCGGAGAGTAAAACAGGCTTCAGTGAATCTTAACAGAGCATCGGGCGGAGAGTAAAACAGGCTTTAGTGAATCTTAACAGAACATCGGGTGGAGAGTAATACAGGCTTCAGTGAATCTTAACAGAACATCGGGCGGAGAGTTAAACAGGCTTTAGTGAATCTTAACAGAACATCGGGCGGAGAGTAAAACAGGCTTTAGTGAATCTTAACAGAACATCGGGCGGAGAGTAAAACAGGCTTTAGTGAATCTTAACAGAACATCGGGCGGAGAGTAAAACAGGCTTTAGTGAATCTTAACAGAACATCGGGCGGAGAGTAAAACAGGCTTTAGTGAATCTTAACAGAACATCGGGTGGAGAGTAAAACAGGCTTAAGTGAATCTTAACAGAACATCGGGTGGAGAGTAAAACAGGCTTCAGTGAATCTTAACAGAGCATCGGGCGGAGAGTAAAACAGGCTTCAGTGAATCTTAACAGAGCATCGGGCGTTGAGTAAAACAGGCTTTCGTGAATCTTAACAGAACATCGGGCGGAGAGTAAAACAGGCTTCACTGAATCTTAACAGAGCATCGGGCGTTGAGTAAAACAGGCTTTAGTGAATCTTAACAGAACATCGGGTGGAGAGTAAAACAGGCTTTAGTGAATCTTAACAGAACATCGGGCGGAGAGTAAAACAGCTTTAGTGAATCTTAACAGAACATCGGGCGGAGAGTAAAACAGGCTTTAGTGAATCTTAACAGAACATCGGGCGGAGAGTAAAACAGGCTTTAGTGAATCTTAACAGAACATCGGGCGGAGAGTAAAACAGGCTTCAGTGAATCTTAACAGAACATCGGGCGGAGAGTAAAACAGGCTTTAGTGAATCTTAACAGAGCATCGGGCGTTGAGTAAAACAGGCTTCAGTGAATCTTAACAGAACATCGGGCGGAGAGTAAAACAGGCTTTAGTGAATCTTAACAGAACATCGGGCGGAGAGTAAAACAGGCTTTAGTGAAACTTAACAGAGCGTCGGGTGGAGAGTAAAACAGGCTTTACTGAATCTTAACAGAACATCGGGTGGAGAGTAAAACAGGCTTTAGTGAATCTTAACAGAATATCGGGCGGAGAGTAAATCAGGCTTTAGTGAATCTTAACAGAACATCGGGCAGAGAGTAAAACAGGCTTTAGTGAAACTTAACAGAGCATCGGGTGGAGAGTAAAACAGGCTTTAGTGAATCTTAACAGAACATCGGGCGGAGAGTAAAACAGGCTTTGGTGAATCTTAACAGAACATCGGGCGGAGAGTAAAACAGGCTATAGTGAATCTTAACAGATCATCGGGCGGAGATTAAAACAGGCTTTAGTGAATCTTAACAGAGCATCGGGCGGAGAGTAAAACAGGCTTTAGTGAATCTTAACAGAACATCGGGCGGAGAGTAAAACAGGCTTTAGTGAATCTTAACAGAACATCAGGTGGAGAGTGAAACAGGCTTTAGTGAATCTTAACAGAACATCGGGCGGAGTGCAAAACAGGCTTTAGTGAATCTTAACAGAGCATCGGGCGGAGAGTAAAACAGGCTTTAGTGAATCTTAACAAAACATCGGGTGGAGAGTAAAACAGGCTTTAGTGAATCTTAACAGAGCATCGGGCGGAGAGTAAAACAGGCTTTAGTGAATCTTAACAGAACATCGGGCGGAGAGTAAAACAGGCTTTAGTGAATCTTAACAGAACATCGGGCGGAGAGTAAAACAGGCTTCAGTGAATCTTAACAGAACATCGGGCGGAGAGTAAAACAGGCTTTAGTGAATCTTAACAGAGCATCGGGCGGAGAGTAAAACAGGCTTCAGTGAATCTTAACAGAGCATCGGGCGGAGAGTAAAACAGGCTTTAGTGAATCTTAACAGAACATCGGGTGGAGAGTAAAACAGGCTTCAGTGAATCTTAACAGAACATCGGGCGGAGAGTAAAACAGGCTTTCGTGAATCATAACAGAACATCGGGCGGAGTGCAAAACAGGCTTTAGTGAATCTTAACAGAACATCGGGCGGAGAGTAAAACAGGCTTTAGTGAATCTTAACAGAACATCTGGCGGAGAGTAAAACAGGCTTCAGTGAATCTTAACAGAACATCGGGCGGAGAGTAAAACAGGCTTTAGTGAATCTTAACAGAACATCGGGCGGAGAGTAAAACAGGCTTTAGTGAATCTTAACAGAACATCGGGCGGAGAGTAAAACAGGCTTAAGTGAATCTTAACAGAACATCGGGCGGAGAGTAAAACAGGCTTTAGTGAATCTTAACAGAACATCGGGCGGAGAGTAAAACAGGCTTTAGTGAATCTTAACAGAACATCGGGCGGAGAGTAAAACAGGCTTCAGTGAATCTTAACAGAACATCGGGCGGAGAGTAAAACAGGCTTTAGTGAATCTTAACAGAACATCGGGCGGAGTGTAAAACAGGCTTCAGTGAATCTTAACAGAACATCGGGCGGAGAGTAAAACAGGCTTAAGTGAATCTTAACAGAACATCGGGCGGAGTGTAAAACAGGCTTTAGTGAATCTTAACAGAACATCGGGCGGAGAGTAAAACAGGCTTTAGTGAATCTTAACAGAGCATCGGGTGGAGAGTAAAACAGGCTTTTGTGAATCTTAACAGAACATCGGGTGGAGAGTAAAACAGGCTTTAGTGAATCTTAACAGAACATCGGGCGGAGAGTAAAACAGGCTTTAGTGAATCTTAACAGAACATCGGGCGGATAGTTAAACAGGCTTTAGTGAATCTTAACAGAACATCGGGCGGAGAGTAAAACAGGCTTTAGTGAATCTTAACAGAACATCGGGCGGAGAGTAAAACAGGCTTTAGTGAATCTTAACAGAACATCGGGTGGAGAGTAAAACAGGCTTAAGTGAATCTTAACAGAACATCGGGTGGAGAGTAAAACAGGCTTCAGTGAATCTTAACAGAGCATCGGGCGGAGAGTAAAACAGGCTTCAGTGAATCTTAACAGAGCATCGGGCGTTGAGTAAAACAGGCTTTCGTGAATCTTAACAGAACATCGGGCGGAGAGTAAAACAGGCTTCACTGAATCTTAACAGAGCATCGGGCGTTGAGTAAAACAGGCTTTAGTGAATCTTAACAGAACATCGGGTGGAGAGTAAAACAGGCTTCAGTGAATCTTAACAGAACATCGGGCGGAGAGTAAAACAGCTTTAGTGAATCTTAACAGAACAGCGGGCGGAGAGTAAAACAGGCTTTAGTGAATCTTAACAGAACATCGGGCGGAGAGTAAAACAGGCTTTAGTGAATCTTAACAGAACATCGGGCGGAGAGTAAAACAGGCTTCAGTGAATCTTAACAGAACATCGGGCGGAGAGTAAAACAGGCTTTAGTGAATCTTAACAGAGCATCGGGCGTTGAGTAAAACAGGCTTCAGTGAATCTTAACAGAACATCGGGCGGAGAGTAAAACAGGCTTTAGTGAATCTTAACAGAACATCGGGCGGAGAGTAAAACAGGCTTTAGTGAAACTTAACAGAGCGTCGGGTGGAGAGTAAAACAGGCTTTACTGAATCTTAACAGAACATCGGGTGGAGAGTAAAACAGGCTTTAGTGAATCTTAACAGAATATCGGGCGGAGAGTAAATCAGGCTTTAGTGAATCTTAACAGAACATCGGGCAGAGAGTAAAACAGGCTTTAGTGAAACTTAACAGAGCATCGGGTGGAGAGTAAAACAGGCTTTAGTGAATCATAACAGAACATCGGGCGGAGAGTAAATCAGGCTTCAGTGAATCTTAACTGAACATCGGGCGGAGAGTAAATCAGGCTTTAGTGAATCTTAACAGAACATCGGGTAGAGAGTAAAACAGGCTTTAGTGAATCTTAACTGAACATCGGGCGGAGAGTAAAACAGGCTTTAGTGAATCTTAACAGAACATCGGGCGGAGAGTAAAACAGGCTTTAGTGAATCTTAACAGAACATCGGGTGGAGAGTAAAACAGGCTTCAGTGAATCTTAGCAGAACATCGGGCGGAGAGTAAAACAGGCTTTAGTGAAACTTAACAGAGCATCGGGCGGAGAGTAAAACAGGCTTCAGTGAATCTTAACAGAACATCGGTTGGAGTGTAAAACAGGCTTTAGTGAATCTTAACAGAACATCGTTTGGAGTGTAAAACAGGCTTTAGTGAATCTTAACAGAACATCGGGCGGAGAGTAAAACAGGCTTTAGTGAATCTTAACAGAACATCGGGCGGAGAGTAAAACAGGCTTTAGTGAATCTTAACAGAACATCGGGTGGAGAGTAAAACAGGCTTCAGTGAATCTTAACAGAACATCGGGCGGAGAGTAAAACAGGCTTTAGTGAATCTTAACAAAGCATCGGGCGGAGAGTAAAACAGGCTTTAGTGAATCTTAACAGAACATCGGGCGGAGAGTAAAACAGGCTTCAGTGAATCTTAACAGAACATCGGGCGGAGAGTAAAACAGGCTTTAGTGAATCTTAACAGAGCATCGGGCGGAGAGCAAAACAGGCTTCAGTGAATCTTAACAGAGCATCGGGCGGAGAGTAAAACAGGCTTTAGTGAATCTTAACAGAACATCGGGTGGAGAGTAAAACAGGCTTCAGTGAATCTTAACAGAACATCGGGCGGAGTGCAAAACAGGCTTTAGTGAATCTTAACAGAACATCGGGCGGAGAGTAAAACAGGCTTTAGTGAATCTTAACAGAACATCGGGCGGAGAGTAAAACAGGCTTCAGTGAATCTTAACGGAACATCGGGCGGAGAGTAAAAGAGGCTTTAGTGAATCTTAACAGAACATCGGGCGGAGTGTAAAACAGGCTTCAGTGAATCTTAACGGAACATCGGGCGGAGAGTAAAACAGGCTTAAGTGAATCTTAACAGAACATCGGGCGGAGTGTAAAACAGGCTTTAGTGAATCTTAACAGAACATCGGGCGGAGAGTAAAACAGGCTTTAGTGAATCTTAACAGAACATCGGGCGGAGAGTAAAACAGGCTTTAGTGAATCTTAACCGAACATCGGGTGGAGTGTAAAACAGGCTTTAGTGAATCTTAACAGAACATCGGGCGGAGTGTAAAACAGGCTTTAGTGAATCTTAACAGAACATCGGGTGGAGAGTAAAACAGGCTTTAGTGAATCTTAACAGAGCATCGGGCAGAGAGTAAAACAGGCTTCAGTGAATCTTAACAGAACATCGGGCGGAGAGTAAAACAGGCTTCAGTGAATCTTAACAGAACATCGGGCGGAGAGTAAAACAGGCTTTAGTGAATCTTAACAGAACATCGGGCGGAGAGTAAAACAGGCTTTAGTGAATCTTAACAGAGCATCGGGTGGAGAGTAAAACAGGCTTTTGTGAATCTTAACAGAACATCGGGTGGAGAGTAAAACAGGCTTTAGTGAATGTTAACAGAACATCGGGTGGAGAGTAAAACAGGCTTTAGTGAATCTTAACAGAACATCGGGCGGAGAGTAAAACAGGCTTCAGTGAATCTTAACAGAACATCGGGCGGAGAGTAAAACAGGCTTTAGTGAATCTTAACAGAACATCGGGCGGAGAGTAAAACAGGCTTTAGTGAATCTTAACAGAACATCGGGCGGAGAGTAAAACAGGCTTTAGTGAATCCTAACAGAACATCGGGCGGAGAGTAAAACAGGCTTTAGTGAAACTTAACAGAACATCGGGCGGAGAGTAAAACAGGCTTTAGTGAATCTTAACAGAACATCGGGCGGAGAGTAAAACAGGCTTCAGTGAATCTTAACAGAACATCGGGCGGAGAGTAAAACAGGCTTTAGTGAATCTTAACAGAACATCGGGCGGAGAGTAAAACAGGCTTTAGTGAATCTTAACAGAACATCGGGCGGAGAGTAAAACAGGCTTTAGTGAATCTTAACAGAACATCGGGTGGAGAGTAAAACAGGCTTTAGTGAATCTTAACAGAACATCGGGCGGAGAGTAAAACAGGCTTCAGTGAATCTTAACAGAGCATCGGGCGGAGAGTAAAACAGGCTTCAGTGAATCTTAACAGAGCATCGGGCGGAGAGTAAAACAGGCTTTTGTGAATCTTAACAGAGCATCGGGCGGAGAGTAAAACAGGCTTCAGTGAATCTTAACAGAGCATCGGGCGGAGAGTAAAACAGGCTTCAGTGAATCTTAACAGAACATCGGGCAGAGAGTAAAACAGGCTTTAGTGAATCTTAACAGAACATCGGGCGGAGAGTAAAACAGGCTTTCGTGAATCTTAACAGAACATCGGGCGGAGAGTAAAACAGGCTTTAGTGAATCTTAACAGAACATCGGGCGGAGAGTAAAACAGGCTTCAGTGAATCTTAACAGAACATCGGGCGGAGAGTAAAACAGGCTTCAGTGAATCTTAACAGAACATCGGGCGGAGAGTAAAACAGGCTTTAGTGAATCTTAACAGAACATCGGGCGGAGAGTAAAACAGGCTTTCGTGAATCTTAACAGAACATCGGGCGGAGAGTAAAACAGGCTTCAGTGAATCTTAACAGAACATCGGGTGGAGAGTAAAACAGGCTTTAGTGAATCTTAACAGAACATCGGGCGGAGAGTAAAACAGGCTTTAGTGAATCTTAACAGAACATCGGGCGGAGAGTATAACAGGCTTCAGTGAATCTTAACAGAACATCGGGCGGAGAGTAAAACAGGCTTTAGTGAATCTTAACAGAACATCGGGCGTTGAGTAAAACAGGCTTTAGTGAATCTTAACAGAACATCGGGCGGAGAGTAAAACAGGCTTTAGTGAATCTTAACAGAATATCGGGCGGAGAGTAAATCAGGCTTTAGTGAATCTTAACAGAACATCGGGCAGAGAGTAAAACAGGCTTTAGTGAAACATAACAGAGCATCGGGTGGAGAGTAAAACAGGCTTTAGTGAATCATAACAGAACATCGGGCGGAGAGTAAATCAGGCTTCAGTGAATCTTAACAGAACATCGGGCGGAGAGTAAAACAGGCTTTAGTGAATCTTAACAGAACATCGGGCGGAGAGTAAAACAGGCTTTAGTGAATTTTAACAGAACATCGGGCAGAGAGTAAATCAGGCTTTAGTGAATCTTAACTGAATATCGGGCGGAGAGTAAATCAGGCTTTAGTGAATCTTAACAGAACATCGGGCAGAGAGTAAAACAGGCTTTAGTGAATCTTAACTGAACATCGGGCGGAGAGTAAAACAGGCTTTAGTGAATCTTAACAGAACATCGGGTGGAGAGTAAAACAGGCTTTAGTGAATCTTAACAGAACATCGGGTGGAGTGTAAAACAGGCTTCAGTGAATCTTAACAGAACATCGGGTGGAATGTAAAACAGGCTTTAGTGAATCTTAACAGAACATCGGGCGGAGAGTAAAACAGGCTTTAGTGAATCTTAACAGAACATCGGGCGGAGAGTAAAACAGGCTTCAGTGAATCTTAACAGAACATCGGGCGGAGAGTAAAACAGGCTTCAGTGAATCTTAACAGAACATCGGGCGGAGAGTAAAACAGGCTTTAGTGAATCTTAACAGAACATCGGGCGGAGAGTAAAACAGGCTTTCGTGAATCTTAACAGAACATCGGGCGGAGAGTAAAACAGGCTTCAGTGAATCTTAACAGAACATCGGGTGGAGACTAAAACAGGCTTTAGTGAATCTTAACAGAACATCGGGCGGAGAGTAAAACAGGCTTTAGTGAATCTTAACAGAACATCGGGCGGAGAGTATAACAGGCTTCAGTGAATCTTAACAGAACATCGGGCGGAGAGTAAAACAGGCTTTAGTGAATCTTAACAGAGCATCGGGCGTTGAGTAAAACAGGCTTTAGTGAATCTTAACAGAACATCGGGCGGAGAGTAAAACAGGCTTTAGTGAATCTTAACAGAATATCGGGCGGAGAGTAAATCAGGCTTTAGTGAATCTTAACAGAACATCGGGCAGAGAGTAAAACAGGCTTTAGTGAAACTTAACAGAGCATCGGGTGGAGAGTAAAACAGGCTTTAGTGAATCATAACAGAACATCGGGCGGAGAGTAAATCAGGCTTTAGTGAATCTTAACAGAACTTCGGGCAGAGAGTAAATCAGGCTTTCGTGAATCTTAACTGAACATCGGGCGGAGAGTAAATCAGGCTTTAGTGAATCTTAACAGAACATCGGGCAGAGAGTAAAACAGGCTTTAGTGAATCTTAACTGAACATCGGGCGGAGAGTAAAACAGGCTTTAGTGAATCTTAACAGAACATCGGGTGGAGAGTAAAACAGGCTTTAGTGAATCTTAACAGAACATCGGGTGGAGTGTAAAACAGGCTTTAGTGAATCTTAACAGAACATCGGGTGGAATGTAAAACAGGCTTTAGTGAATCTTAACAGAACATCGGGTGGAGAGTAAAACAGGCTTTAGTGAATCTTAACAGAACATCGGGTGGAGAGTAAAACAGGCTTTAGTGAATCTTAGCAGAACATCGGGCGGAGTGTAAAACAGGCTTTCGTGAATCCTAACAGAACATCGGGCGGAGAGTAAAACAGGCTTTAGTGAAACTTAACAGAGCATCGGGCGGAGAGTAAAACAGTCTTTAGTGAATCTTAACAGAACATCGGGTGGAGAGTAAAACAGGCTTCAGTGAATCTTAACAGAACATCGGGCGGAGAGTCAAACAGGCTTTAGTGAATCTTAACAAAGCATCGGGCGGAGAGTAAAACAGGCTTTGGTGAATCTTAACAGATCATCGGGCGGAGAGTAAATCAGGCTTTAGTGAATCTTAACAGATCATCGGGCGGAGAGTAAATCAGGTTTTAGTGAATCTTAACAGATCAACGGGCGGAGAGTAAATCAGGCTTTAGTGAATCTTAACAGAACATCGGGTGGAGAGTAAAACAGGCTTTAGTGAATCTTAACAGATCAACGGGCGGAGAGTAAATCAGGCTTTAGTGAATCTTAACAGAACATCGGGTGGAGAGTAAAACAGGCTTTTCTGAATCTTAACAGAACATCGGGCGGAGAGTAAAACAGGCTTTAGTGAATCTTAACAGAACATCGGGCGGAGAGTAAAACAGGCTTTAGTGAATCTTAACAGATCAACGGGCGGAGAGTAAATCAGGCTTTAGTGAATCTTAACAGAACATCGGGTGGAGAGTAAAACAGGCTTTTCTGAATCTTAACAGAACATCGGGCGGAGAGTAAAACAGGCTTTAGTGAATCTTAACAGAACATCGGGCGGAGAGTAAAACAGGCTTTAGTGAATCTTAACAGAACATCGGGTGGACAGTAAAACAGGCTTCAGTGAATCTTAACAGAACATCGGGTGGAGAGTAAAACAGGCTTTAGTGAATCTTAACAGAACATCGGGTGGAGAGTAAAACAGGCTTTAGTGAATCTTAACTGAACATCGGGCGGAGAGTAAAACAGGCTTTAGTGAATCTTAACAGAACATCGGGTGGAGAGTAAAACAGGCTTTAGTGAATCTTAACAGAACATCGGGCGGAGAGTAAAACAGGCTTCAGTGAATCTTAACAGAACATCGGGCGGAGAGTAAAACAGGCTTGAGTGAATCTTAACAGAACATCGGGCGGAGAGTAAAACAGGCTTTCGTGAATCTTAACAGAGCATCGGGCGGAGAGTGAAACAGGCTTTAGTGAATCTTAACAGAACATCGGGCGGAGAGTAAAACAGGCTTTTGTGAATCTTAACAGAACATCGGGCGGAGTGTAAAACAGGCTTTTGTGAATCTTAACAGAACATCGGGCGGAGTGTAAAACAGACTTTAGTGAATCTTAACAGAACATCGGGCGGAGAGTGAAACAGGCTTTAGTGAATCTTAACAGAACATCGGGCGGAGAGTAAAACAGGCTTTTGTGAATCTTAACAGAACATCGGGCGGAGTGTAAAACAGGCTTTTGTGAATCTTAACAGAACATCGGGCGGAGTGTAAAACAGACTTTAGTGAATCTTAACAGAACATCGGGCGGAGAGTAAAACAGGCTTTAGTGAATCTTAACAGAACATCGGGCGGAGTGTAAAACAGGCTTTTGTGAATCTTAACAGAACATCGGGCGGAGAGTAAAACAGGCTTTAGTGAATCTTAACAGAACATCGGGCGGAGTGTAAAACAGGCTTTAGTGAATCTTAACAAAACATCGGGCGGAGAGTAAAACAGGCTTTTGTGAATCTTAACAGAACATCGGGCGGAGTGTAAAACAGACTTTAGTGAATCTTAACAGAACATCGGGCGGAGAGTAAAACAGGCTTTAGTGAATCTTAACAGAGCATCGGGCGGAGTGTAAAACAGGCTTTAGTGAATCTTAACAGAACATCGGGCGGAGAGTAAAACAGGCTTTTGTGAATCTTAACAGAACATCGGGCGGAGTGTAAAACAGACTTTAGTGAATCTTAACAGAACATCGGGCGGAGAGTAAAACAGGCTTTAGTGAATCTTAACAGAGCATCGGGCGGAGTGTAAAACAGGCTTTAGTGAATCTTAACAGAACATCGGGCGGAGTGTAAAACAGGCTTTAGTGAATCTTAACAGAACATCGGGCGGAGTGTAAAACAGGCTTTAGTGAATCTTAACAGAACATCGGGCGGAGTGTAAAACAGGCTTGAGTGAATCTTAACAGAACATCGGGTGGAGAGTAAAACACGCTTTAGTGAATCTTAACAGAACATCGGGTGGAGAGTAAAACAGGCTTTAGTGAATCTTAACAGAACATCGGGTGGAGAGTAAAACAGGCTTTCGTGAATCTCAACAGAACATCGGGTGGAGAGTAAAACAGGCTTTAGTGAATCTTAACAGAACATCGGGTGGAGTGTAAAACAGGCTTTAGTGAATCTTAACAGAACATCGGGTGGAGTGTAAAACAGGCTTTAGTGAATCTTAACAGAACATCGCCCGGAGAGTAAAACAGGCTTTAGTGAATCTTAACAGAACATCGGGTGGAGTGTAAAACAGGCTTCAGTGAATCTTAACAGAACATCGGGTGGAGTGTAAAACAGGCTTTAGTGAATCTTAACAGAACATTGGGTGGAGTGTAAAACAGGCTTTAGTGAATCTTAACAGAACATCGGGTGGTGTGTAAAACAGGCTTTAGTGAATCTTAACAGAACATCGGGTGGAGTGTAAAACAGGCTTTAGTGAATCTTAACAGAACATCGGGTGGAGTGTAAAACAGGCTTTAGTGAATCTTAACAGAACATCGGGTGGAGTGTAAAACAGGCTGCCGATTCGCTCGTGCCCGTTTTCCCCTCCTGCTTCAGATGAATTTCTACTCCATTAACTGTCCATAAATGAAAACCTGTCATCAGGATCTAGCTGTAATAATGCTCCTTTCACACTTTTCAGATAAATTGCCACTTAATAGGTCTAAATAGCAAATATTTAATTCATCCGATTGCGGCTCACAGAAAGCTTTGTCGTTCTGACACAATGAAGAATTCTTCAAATTGTTTCATTGTATACGACACTCAGTTCATGATTGATAGCTTAAAAGACACAATGAACTTTTTGCTGCAGAGGAGTTTGGAAGGGGAAGCTGGACTCGGCACTAACTGGATGACCTCGGGGTGGACCACTGCGAGAAGGTGAACCAGAAGTTTTATTATTTGAAGAAGAGCCACAAAGTAGGCACAGATGTTTTAATACGGATATGAAGGACATATAAGAATGATACTTTCAACTGTGATTTTTTGAAGATATTAATGAAATATTTAGACTTAATGGTAGGTGGCACGTGAGCCTGTCTTATTAATTCACACTGGTCTTAATTTTAAATACCAATGTAGCTATGAACAACATCATAAAGAGTGGAGCCGACAGTGGGATGTCCCAATGGAAGCCATTGTCAGCACGTGTGCAAAACATTAAGACTGTTCACAGGGAGAGAAGGTTTGAAAGATGCCGGCTCTCAGAAGTTGTTACTGAGCCCTTTTGAATTGCTGAAGTCCTTGTGGTGATGGCACTTCCACAATGGTGTTAGATGGGGAATTCCAGGATACTGCCCAGTGACGATAAAGGAACAGCAACTTCTGACCAAATTAGGACGGTCCGCGACTTGGAGGGGACCTTAAATGTGATTGTTGTTTCCATGACACTGCTGCTCATGTCCTTCTTGATGGTAGACGTCACTGCACTGGGAGGAGGTGCTGCAAAAGTAAACTTGATGCGTTGTTGCTGTGCACCCTGTAGACAATACATACTGCAGTCACAGTGCACTGGTGGTGAAGGGGTGGATATTGAGTCCAGTAGCAGAGGCACTGGTTGAGCAGATTGCTGTCCAAATTGGTGTGGAACTTTTTTGAGTGTTGTTGCAACTGTACCCATTCAGGTGAGTGATGAGTGTTTCACAACACTCCTGACTTAAGCCTTGTAGATGGCGGATAGGTTTCGAGGGGTCAGGAGGTGAGTGGCACTTTGCAGAATACAAGCATTTGCCCCGCTTCTCTAGCCTTGTTTAGATGGTGGTTCAGATAAGTTTCTGGTCAGTGGTGATGTTGATGGTGAGGGAGTCAACGATGGGGATGAAGTGAAAAATTGGAGGCAGCTGATTGGGCTTTTTCTTGTTTGAAGTGATCATTGTCTGACACAAATGCTACCTGCCACTCGGCTGACCAAGCCTGGCTGTTGCCCAGATACTGCTGTGGGTTGACATGGGCTGCTTCATTATCAGATGAGTTATGAATGGAGTTTAACACTGTGGAAATATCAGCAGGGTGTATCACTGTCCTCCTGATCTTCCACAGTGCTCCTCACCCAAGTCTACGGTCAGGCTCTGTCCATTACAATATTTCGCAGCATGGAACAAGCTGGGGCATATTGTGAGGTTAAGAATACCTGCAGCATCGAAAATTCCCATATTTTCCATCGAAAATTCCCATATTTCGATAGAAAACTAGGTGCACACATGCATTTGAACCTAAAAATCACCTATAAATTGAACATTGGAGCATATTACTCCCATCTGGAATGTTGTGAATCTGAGGCTTAGAAATGCATTTAGGCAAATTTTTAGGCGCCAAATGGGCGCAGGGAACCATTGCGAGAAATTGGTCCTTAGACCTCATCTAAATAATTGCGCTGAGCTGCTGGCGTCTAAACAGGCAGCTCATCCAACTGGAGAACAGAATTTCAGGCCGCCTGTCTTGCTGGCAGTGACCTCTGGTAAGTGCCTGGTGGGAGGGGGAACAACGGGACAGCGGGAGGGGGATGATCATAGCAGTCATGAGTGTTGTGGAGTTGATAGAGGCACTCCTGCTCCTCCTGGCTCCACAGGAAGGTTTTTCCATTAAAAAAAATGTTTTACTTAGGCCGCAATGGCCACTGAACAATGAGTGGGGCCAGTCCGACACCTGTGAGGGGACCTAAAACAGTCGTTAAGGTCCTCAATTTTTACCCCTGAGATGGAAAGCTGCATGTTCCTCTAGCCTGTTTTCCTGAGCCATCAACGTGATCCCTGGACCTGTGGGAAGCTCTCAATTCTGGAGAAGCCCAGAGACCTTTCCTCTTGTTCAACATGCATCTATCGAACTGGTGATAAATCAGTCGTGCTTTTCCAAGAGGTGAGAGGACAGTGTTATAACTCACCTAATCCCTTTAAAGAGTCTTTTCAATGTTTACATAATGTGTTGGTAGGAGGGTTACAACAACTTTATGAGTGGGATGATCAGAACCACAGTAAAGTGTAAGGAATCTTACAACACCGGGTTATAGTCCAACAATAAAACTATTGGACTATAACCTGGTGTTGTAAGATTCCTTACATTTGTCCACCCCAGTCCATCACCGGCATCTCCACATCACAGTAAAGTGGGTATGGTTACACTCAGTGTTTTAAACCATGCCATTTAAAAATCATCAAGGATCCGGTTTAAAAAAAAATCTTTTAAGCCTTGGTGGGCTCTTTTCTTTTGGTTTAGAAATATTCTGGGGCTCTAAGTGATGCCATTACAGAAATTAAAGTGGATAAGATGATTAAATGTTACTTACAGGAAGGACAGGAATAGATTAAGTCATTAATAGGACTTTTTCATTGTGGAAATGTGCATTATTCGGCTCTGCGAGTCACTTCATTGCTGTAATTACAGCCCAAAGTAACTTGGACAGTCTGTCAGCTCCAATATGTTGGATCTAAGTGCTGTTAAATTCAGATAAAATCGTCTTAATTGGAACAACATAAAATTGCTGTCAGCTTCTTGAGGTCGACCCAATGCAACACACAGGAGACTTCTTGTAAATACGTGGTAATTAAATCCTGAAAATGCAGTCTTAAACAACAAAAAAAAACTATCAAATGTTAAAATTACAGCATGTCATAAATTTATGTCAATTACAGATTGTCATAAAACCCAATTTATATTCAAAGATGCAATCGCAAAGCTTTTTTTTCTCCCTTTTTGTCAAACACTACTATTTATTTACTTGAAATAAAAGAGATATCACCCAGTGAGGCACGCTGGGTATGAAATATAAATTCCTTTGAGGTTTGTAACAAGGCTCTTGCATCGGAAATAAAGATGTGACACGGTTATTGCAGTTTGTGTGGTCTGAGAAGACAGTAAATGAGTGGCACTCACAAATTGGTTCAGGGTCCATTTGCAGCCCACTTCTCCATCACCCCTTTACCTGTGGCCTTGAACAGACTTGCTGCCACATGTGTCTCTGAGCCTCCATTCAATGTCCTGCTTGCCTGTGGAGTGTTGACTGAGTTGTTCCCTCACCTTTTTGTCCCCTCCAGCAAACAAGCAAATTCAATTTGGCATCAGGGTTGTTCCAGCTTTCATGCACAAAGTGAAAGAACCCTCATAAAAAATATCGCTATTTCTTAGAACTATTACCCTGTGTTTTCTCTTCATGTGGAGAAGTGCCTGTCACACTTTCTTCCCAATACACTTTATTCACGCCCACTACAAATGGCAGCTTCTACAGGCAAGTCCGTACTGCCTATTAACTGAAAGTTAACCTTAAGAATGAAATATATTGGATAATGTGCCTCAGGGTGAACAGTGAACCCTTGTATTGCTGGTGTATGCATCAAAAAAGTACAGCCTACTTACCGTCCTCCAATTCTTTCCAAATGTTCAGAAAACACCACGATGCCAGACCGAAAGCTCAGGCTGAAAAGTACTTATTGTAAGAAAGACAAAAGCATAAATCAGCAGTTGGATATAATAATACAATGCTAACTTCCACTGATGCTGTGCCACCTATATGCTGCATGCTAGCTGTAGGTGCCTTTACAGCAGATGGCATTCTGCTGACTCAGATCATGAGAAGATAGCTCTCCGCAGTTGTTGCTAGGTTACGGTGCCAGGGCATGCAGATGTGGTTAGTCGCGTCCTGGGTAGTTATAGCCAATCAGGTTGTGGAGGCCGTTGATCAACCCTGGCATTCTTACAGTACCACTTAAAACAGGACATTACGTGATTGGGGCAATTTTGGAGAACCATCGAGCATTATCGTTCGTCAGGCATTCACATGTCATAGTTATGTCATCAGGACTGCTGTCACAGCCTCCCTTGAGAACCGAAGCCTCCACATGCACTAAAGCTCTGCCAATACCTCTGTGTCGGTGCGGGTATGAAGGTACGGGTGGATGGGCAGAGAACACCACTGCTACTGCCTGACCTCCCTTAGTTGGTCATCACCTTCTTCCTGCAAAAAGCTCAGATCCGGGGTAAACCCCTGGTTGTTGGTGGGGGAAAAAAAAGCAGAACATTTGCCACAGGGGCTCTTGAAAACCTAAGAGGCAGCAGAAAAAAAAGAACAACATTAGACAAACAGTGCAGAAATGGCCCCAGTAAACTCCTGTAATGTGTTTAATTTCCATGGGGGTTCTCCCAATTGTCCACCATAACTTCAGTGGAAGATCTGTGGAAACTGTAGAGAAATGTTCAAACGGCATTTACGATGTTTCTCTGCGGTTTCCATGGCAGACAGTCGGGAGAACCCCAACGGAAATTATCTGTATAATTATGTATCTCTACTGTGCCCTTTAGAAGAACTTGCTGTAATCCTAACCACCCTGGACAACCCATCATACATGGGCATGAATATCTCAGGGTCCTGTATACACATGAGTCAGGAAATTCCATGCAGTGTGAAATTTGCCTAATTTCCTCCTCCCTATTTCAATATTCTAATAAAGCTCCCGCCTCTTTCAAGCAAGAGCTTTCTGTCCCAGTTTATTTTGGCCCTGAAAATGCGGGTGATGTGCAAAGTAGATGGAGATCTGCCATAGAGTATCTCTGCTTAACCTTTTGATCAGGTTTGTTCAGTTATTTGCTTGTGAATCAGACAAGCCTGATCAGGAAGTCTATACTATAGAGACTGCATCATCGCAGTGACCCATACATGTGGTGGAACTGCGTGAACTAAGCTAAAGAACTAGCAAAAGTTTGTCTTATTTTTCCCAGGTTTAGGCAGCTTCTGGCTACAGAACTCTCAATCAAGATAGATTCATAGATATAAGGATGGCTTGTCAGGTCAAGCAATTCAGACAACTTCAGGACAAAGCAAGACTGCAAGAGTCTAACTAGTAGGGCTGTCTGGTAGGGCAGCCATTACAGGTAACAGCTTGCTCTTTTCCAAACATATAACAGGCACCAATGTAAGGTTGCAGGTAGGTATTTAACACAAAACTGCAGATGGTGGAAATCTGAAACAAAAACAGTAGAAGCTTGAAAGACTCAGCAGGTCAGGCAGCATCTGTGGAAAGAACAGATGAGCTAACGTTTCTGGTGTGGACACTTTGTCAAAATTAGTTTTAATGAAAAATTTATACTCGAAAAGTTGTCATCTGTTCTTTCCACAAAGGCTGTCTGACTTGCTAAGTGTTGTAAGATTCTCAAAATTCACAGATCCCCCAAAACTCGGAGAAAAACCCTAAAAAACCCTGAGTATGGGAAAACTTTGGCCATTGACTATAAACCTAAAATGGAAGGATAGGTGAGAGGTCACCAGACGAAAGCAACAACACACACACCGTGGAGCTTCAGACATGTCTCTGTTTTAATGCAAAACCGACCGCAGGGGGTCGACAATCACTCCCATTGAAAGAGACAACTGTTTCAGACATGGTGGGGCCATGCCTTTGTTTTAAAGCAAAACCATCAACACCTAGGACGTTGGATACAAAAGGAAGCCTTATGTGACAAGCTCTAAATCGGAATTAAAACAATGACCCATTGGGAGAAGCAATTTGCAATATGATTGGGACCATCAAAAAGCCATCAAAGAACTTTGTAAGAACTGTTTAAACAGACTATTGTAAGAGAGACATCCACAAGGCGAAAGCTCTCTCTCTCTCTCTTTCTCTGGCTTGCTGGCTCTGGTGGGCTGCTTGTCTTGGTTCTGCCTGTGTCTGGAAAGAAGAGCAGTTTCCAGCAGACAACAAGGAAAGCAGTTCGACAGGGAAGGACAGCAGCTCTAGAAGCAGGCCGACACACAAGAAGAAACCAGAGCAACAGTCCCAGTGACCGTCAGACACCTCGCGGCAACAAGGGCCTTACGAAACAACCAAACGAATATTACCACCAACCAACCGGGTAATATTGAGCCACCGCGACCAAAGAAAACCAACTCGGGAGAAAACCGAAGATCCGCAAAGTTTCCACTCTATGATCTATTTCTGACTTACCTCTGGGTGAATTACTGTCAAGGTTTCGTTTGGTGAGCATTATCCCTGGTCCTTTAGAGTCCAACCTAGCTAGTACAGTGGGATTGGGAGGGGTGAGGTATCCTTCCGACTGTAATTTCCCTCGCGTGTACTGAAGTGTTCCCCATTTTATTAGAGCGTTAAGATTGTTGTGTTGTATTTCCTCTCTTCAATAAAGGTCAAAGTTTCTTGCACCAAAACCAGTTGTCTGCTGCACTTTGTCACAACCCTCAAATAAGTCCAAGGTCTAGAACCCAGGGAGTGGGAGCGATTCGGACCGCTCAGAAGTCAGAGGTGAAGCTGACACACACCACCACCCCCTACAGTGTTTCCAGCAATTTCTGTTTATGTCTGTATTTAACTTTTCAGAACAGTTGCAAATGTAATAGACTGTAAGTATCAGCAATTGACAACCCAGTGAATCGTATTCATTATTTCTCACTTGGATGGGCTTTCCATCTTCTAAAGCTTGTAAAGCTTGGTCCTAAATGACCACATGCATCTGATAGGAAATTACAATTGAGCCATCCATTGATTCATAAAGTATCCATAACAGTTACTGGGGCAAGCAAAAGTTTTCACAGCCTGGAGCGATTTAACATTGTGTGAGAATTGCTGGTGCTGACACATGTCTCCTCACACAGAAGCGCAGTAGATTTCAGCATTCCTGAGCGTGACCCTTGAGTAAGACTTTGGTTAGGATTGGGTCTTGGCTGAAAGTTAGCAAGCAACTCCATGGTAAAGGAAAGGACTAGTCCTGTGCAAGGGATGTTTTTTGACAGAACTATAGCTGAAAATAAGATGGAACTCAGTGATTCACTGATAAAAGCTAAGTGATGACAAGCGGAAGAGCTTGTAAGCCGAAAGGCTGGTTTATTTCTATCAAAACTATTGAGTCCCATTGTCCCATGTTGTTTATAAATCTGTTGAACAATTTCACAAGTTTGTTTAAAGAGGCATGCTTTGAAACCTTTTTATTTAGCAAACACTTGATGTGATGATGTAACTTGTTTTAAAAATATCTTCATATCTCAAAAATAACCAGGGACCCTGAAGCTAATTGTCTAGTTTTCAACATTACTGTTGCTGTGTCTGTGTACTAGTTTTAAAAATCTGTATACACTACTTTCAAAAATCTTAACAGCTACTAATAATTATGACTAATTTAAACGACTGCTGGTGTTTTTGAATATTGTTTAAATGGTTAGTGCCAATTACTGTTTCTGGAGACCTGCCGAGAAGGAATTACTGTGTCTCATTGAGTTAGTGCGAAAGAGCTCAATAATATCTATTGGTATAGTCATTAACATTGTGTACTTCAGTGATTTCGCCAGTTCAACCATGCATGTGCTTAAGTGAGACTCAGCAACCGGTCTCCAACAATGTCTTCAGTGAGGTCATCAGCATGACTGTTTAACAAGAGTATTAAAAACCAATACAAAGGAGCAAGAAACTAAAGATGATGCTTAAATTAGTCATAATTTTTAGCCTTGTTTTTTTTCCAGCGCATGAACGAAAAGTGCAGAAACCTCCTAACTACCGTTGGTGATATTTGTGGACACATGACTAATGCGTTCAGAAAGAAAGAACTTGCATTTATATAGCACCTTTCATGATCTCAGGACGTCCCAAAGTGCTTCACAGCCAATTAACTGCTTTTGAAGTGTAGTCACTGTTGTAATGTAGGCAAACATGCCTTTGTCCACTATTTAGGGGAGGTGGAAATCCATTTAAAATATAAAATAAACTTATGGAAAAAAGATATTAGGGAAGAAATTGTAATACCCCACTGCCAAGGGTGATTGGAGTAACCCTGATTCTGTACCTTACAAAATTTAACACCTGCTGTGGACCCTCATAATTTCTGCATAAGTACGAATTTGCATTGTATTTCATGACTCTAACTTAGTAAAAACTGTTAGCTCTCAATTTCCTTGATATAAGTGGCAGTGGTTTAATTTTTTGGGTGTACCAGTTAAATACTATCCCAATGGGTTGGCATACTTCCTTTCACGTCTGAGGACCTAGGTTTGAATCCAGCCTAGACTTACTCTTCCCTGGTTGTAAAAGTCCTTTCTGAAATAAGGTGGGAAGCCTCAACCCAGTTCCTACTAGGTGTGGGTCCTAATTTGTTATTGAATTGACAGTCTAACTCAAGAGAGGCCACAAGAACAGATGGTGTAGAAAATAGAAACGTCACTTGCTGTAGAAGCAGTTTACGGCACATTGTTGGGGTAGAGTGGAGGGAGCTTTACTCTGCAGCCGGTTGTGATACATCTGACTTGGACTGCTAAATGCTAATGCTGAGTGGAAAAAGTGTTCTCCCCACTTCACAAGCATAAAATTCACCCCTTCCCCCAGAACAAACCCCTTCACTGTCCTGTGGTCAAACCACTGAGTGCGTGGCTGGGACAACATTTCCAGCCCGTCCATGATCTGAGGTCAAGGTACTGTGTGACTCAGCCTTTATCAGTGCAAACAGGTTCAACTCCAAACCTTCAGCTTAAGTGCAACAGAGAGCTAACCGACTGCTTCAGAAACATAGCATAATATCAGCATCCCTTCAGTGTAATTTTTCTCTCAGGATTTTTTTCCCTCTCTGCACTAGGAAAACTGTTTATACAGAGTATCTGCGGAGAGTAAATTGAAAATCTATTTGTTGAACAAGTACCTCTCGGTTAAAAAAATTGAGGCACAATAATATGACACAGACGCTAATGATGTATTTTACCAAGTGTCATCCATCTTCAAAGAGGTCAGTGAAAAATGGCACTGGCACCACCTCAGGTGATGGGGAAGGAAGGGAAAAGAATGGCCCCTCTCCCTGAATGACATGGAACGCCTGTGACATCATATAAATGCCATAATTGGGAAGCGCTAAATCGAGCAGCTCCTTTGATGTGTCAATAAACAAGTTCAAGGTGACATGTCGGATCAATACAGCACGACAAGAATCACCCGACAAATTTACTGCAAAGTAATTGGGTGCAAAATGACTCAACTCAACCTTCACGCTGCAGAAAATCAAACAAACAGCGTCCTGGAGGCACTAGTTTGTACATGTCATGCATTCCTTAAGGTAGCTGCCACGTTTCGAATAGCAGGCTGGGTTTTTTTTCTCTCTTATTTTTGATGTAATATATAGTACAATCTATTCTAGTTCAAAAACAAATTGATGATAACATGTTTATTTCTATTGACACCCCCACGTGACTCAGTTGTTCAACAATGAAATGCTCACATTTGAGAATAATGAATGGGAGCAATTATAACAAAATAATCTAAATGAGGGGTTTTGCATGACATCATTCATTATAACAGAGAACCTTGTGCTGCTTATTGTCACCTGAACCCTGAGATGAGATTATTTACAATGTAATAAATCTGTTACTGGAATTTGATCTGCAGTGGATCACTGGAAAATAACACTACTCTATATAGATTTGTCAGCACAAAGTTCACCTCCAAGTTACCCTCCTAGTCACATTCCATCCCATCTTGGACATGTATCGCCATTCCTTCATTGTCGCTGGGTCAAAATCCTGAAACTCCCTACCTCTAACACCAGTGTGGGAGAACCTTCACCACACGGCTCACCACCTTCTCAAGGGCAACTAGGGATGGGCAATAAATGACGGCCTTGCAAGCAATGCTGACATCCCGAGAATGAATTTTAAAAAGTAGGCGAGCCAGGCCTGGAATGTTAGAACGTACCGATCTTGTCGGCTCCCTGCTCATAACCTGTACCATTTTCTGATGGGCAATGCCTACTGCCATATTTTCATTAGGCGTGTTTACTCAGTAATAACGAGGGCAATGTGTTTGAGCCTTGACTTTCCAATTTTTTAGGCAGAGGCACTGCCCAGTGTTGTCCACCCATTGAAAATGAGTATTAAAGGCTAGTAGGATTATCAAATGTGTGGAAGGGAGCTCTGAAAGGTACAATGCCTTTTCTTAAATGGCAGTTTTTCTCTAAAATGGGGACTGCTTTGTAAGAGCTCCCCTACCACAGGTTTTCATGCTTGAAGATAACAATCATCAAAGACATGCCAGGGAGATCAACTGGCACAAGAACCAGACTGCCTGCACCAGCCATTGTGCCACTAAGTGACTTAGGGGATCTGCCTCCACACATTCCAGACCAGCATAGAGGCAGTTGCAGAGATGTGCCATCTGCTGTAAGAGCTTCTGCATCCAACCATCATCATAGGGCCAAACCACCTTCTCCTTCAATAGTTATGTGCCTCTGTCTCCTTCCAGGCTGGCTTGGGTCCTTGCTTACATGGAACCGAAATTAAGACTGCCCAAATTTATTTCAACTAGGATATTTCCAGGCAATAAAAAGAAGAGACTTTGGCCGAGAAATTGGACTTACACCCAAAATGGGCGGCAGGTCAGCAAAGCGATTGCTCGATCGATTGAAATTGGGCCTCGGGCCTCATTTGCATTAAACAGGTGAGCTGCGGACGGTTGCCCGATGCAGTTCACTTGTCAAGGCCTGACCAATTCTGGCCAACTCCGATGCCGAGCCGGCCTGCAGGTAGGTCCTGGGGGGTGGGGTCAAAGTGAAGATAGGGAGGCTCAGGCCAGCAGCGACCCGCAGGATTATTGCTGCTCCTCCTGGCTCCACTGAAACATAACTCTTAAAAGGTTTTCTGGCCGTTTTTTAAGTGGCCTCTAACGAAGCATACACAGCGCAAGCTCCGCCAATTTGTAGACGAATTTCAATAAGGGTCCTAAAATCGGCATTAGGACCACCAATTGCAAATGCAAGGCACCTAACCCCTGTTTCAGGAGGGCGCTCTCCGCTCCTAATAGTTGGCGGCTTAAATTTTGGCAGCCGGCGCACTTCCGGGGGAGATTGGAAGCAGGAGATCACGACCTGAAATTCATCCCCCATCCTTCATTTTTCACTCCCAAAAAACAGGTGAAACGATGTTGAATTTCTCCCTCTATCATCCCATCAATCTGAGTTGGATTTGAACCGAGGTTAAACAGTGGGAAGATAATAAAAGTAAACACTCATTGTGGGAACTGAATCCATCTTTAATTGGTAGACGATGTTATAGTGAGTCACAGAGCTAGGATAAAAATATGAAGAAAGCTGTTTGTGTAATGGTTTTACTATTTACAAGGTCCAAATGTAAGTTTCTAATGGGACTTCCATCACTTGGCATGTCATCATGAAACTGCCGTGACCCAAAAAGCTCAGCTAAGGGATGGGAAGCGCAGGGTTTTGGATTGTGGCTTGAATTCTGATGATTTCTTTGCTGTTGATGAAAACTTTAACAGCTAATGCCAGGGCATGATATAATGCCAAATGAAGTGGTAAAAGCAGACTTCAGTTTTAAAAACCAGACTATTGAGCATTTCCGATCAGTGTTGCTTTAATGCTGATGTTAACCCTTAAAAATTGTTACTGCCACCCCTAAAATAACGCTGATCAGAAAAGACAAACTTTGATGTTTAGCTTACCTCATAGAAATTTTTGTTCAAATTCTTTTATACCATACGGCGGACTTTTTGTAACAAGGCTCCTGTGGGATGCCAACTTGACGTTGACTATTCCTTGGTTTACTCAATTAATGACTAATTCTTTGAATATTGTATAGCGATAACAGAAGGTGGTTTAATAGCTATTGGAATTAGAACTGAGAGGATATCCTTATCAGGAAAGGCTGGACAGGCTGCGGCTCTTTTCTCTAGGAAAGGGAAGGCTGAGGGGTAACCTCGTAGAGGTATTTAAGATAATAATAGGGTTTGATAGGGTAGATGTAGATTTGGACTCCCCCACAAATGTTTCCATTTGTGGGGGAGACCAAAACTAGAGGTCATAAATATAAAATAGGTGCTAATAAATCCAATAGGGAATTCAGCAGAAATTTCTTTACCCAAAGAGTGGTAAGGAGTGGTTGAGGCAAATGGCATAGATGCATTTATGGGGAAGCTAGATAAGCACATGAGGGAGAAAGAAATAGAAGGGTATCCTGTAGGGTTAGATGAAGTAGGGAGGGAGGAGGCTCGTGTGGAGCATAAATGCTGGCAAAGATCAGTTCGGCCTAACAGCCTGTTTCTGTGCTGTAGTTTCGATGAAACTCGATGAATTAAGAAAGAAAGAAAGAACTTGAATTTATATAGCACCTTTCATGACCTCAGGTCATCCTAAAGTGCTTTACAGCCAATGAAGTGCTTTTGAAGTGTAGTCATTGTTGTAATGTAGGAAACGCGACAATTTGCGTACAGCAAGGCCCCACAAACAGCAACGTGATAATAACCAGTAGTGATCAAAATAGTGCCACGGGATCTTTTATGTGCACTTGAGAGGGTAGAAAGGTCCTCAGTTTAAGGACTCATCCAAAAGATAGCATCTCTGATAGTGCAGGACTCCCTCAATACTGCACTGCAGAGTCAGCCTAGATTTTGTGCTCAAATTTCTGGAGTAAGGCTATGAACTTACAACCTTTGACTCAGAAGCGAGAGTGCTACCATTGAGCCAAGGCTGACATCTAGCAATTTATCAACACTTGGTGAAAACTATGAAAGTCAGTCAATAAACCAGTCATAAATTTATTGATAGAAAATATCTGCTTGGGTTCAATAAACCACAGAAACTGAGCAATAGATTTTGTTTGTGGCCAAAATTAGGGCACAATTTTCAGGAACTCACTGTATGGGCAATCACAGAGGTTGAATGAGAGTCCTTGCATTCTGTATTGGATAAAATGAATTCACAAGCTCATTGTATCTTTGGAACCACCAGACCACTCACCAATCTTGCTGTTTGCAGAATGGAGTTGCATTGTAAACAAGACAGGAGTCTGCCCAGGGATTGTATTTGTGTTGGTTCCAAAATATATAAGCCGGGAATATCCTCGGAGCTGGTCCCCCTCTGCTGCTGTAATGTTGCTGGAAGTGCAGCAGGAACCCTGTTTATGCATACAAACAGAGTTTCCACTGCACTCCCAACAAAGTCACGGCAGTGGAGTGGCAGCAGTCCCAAGGAAATTCATGGCCATAGATTAGAAATTATTGCTGGTGATATTACCATTGAAGTGCTTAATGCACTCATATGGCAGTACTCTGTCCAGTATTTTAACTGAAGTTTTATGTGTAAATTGTCTGTGACTTTGCCCACAGTCAGTTGATGACTATATTTTATTTACAAGATGGCAACAGAGTTTGGAGAGACTTCAGAAATGTGCTCCATAGCACCACCTTCTGGCAAAAGCCTGCAATGGCATCATTGTAGGCACCTTGTTTACATGGAGGATTTCCATTCTAAATGTTTACATAGGCAGTTTCATTGTTAAATGTAGACATAAAAGTGTAACCAAAAATCGTGACAACACAAATACGGTCAGGAAATGTGCACATACGCAATAGTCATAATAATATATAGACATATTGTAAATAATTTTTTTTAATTATGAAAAGATAAATACATTATGTAAGGATTGGTTATATTTTTCTTGAGGAAAGTAATTTCTGACTGTAATAAATCTGAATGAAAGGAGGATGCTGCAGCCATTATTGTCAGCATGAAGCCAGGGCAATTTTTACTTACGGGCTTCATTTTAATTTGATTGACTGACTTACCTCCCGATCATTCTGTACTGTGTTCAGTTCTGGGCACACATCTTAGGAAGGATATATTGGCCTTGGAGGGAATACAGCATAGATTTACTAGAATGATACCTGGATTCCAAGGGTTAAATTATGAGGAGAGATTACACAAACTAGGGTTGTATTCCCTGGAATTTAGAAGATTAAAGGGTGATTTGATTGAAGTTTTCAAGATATTAAGGGAAACTGATAGGGTAGATAGAAAGAAACTATTTCTGCAGGTTGGGAAGTCTAGGACGAGGGGACATAGCCTAAAATTAGAGCCTGGACTTTCAGGAGTGAAGTTAGGAAATACTTCCACACGCAAAGGGTGGTAGAAGTTTGGAAAACTCTTCCGCAAATGGCAGTTGATACTAGCGCAATTGTTAATTTTAAATCTGAGATTGATAGGTTTTTGTTAACCAAAGGTATTAAGGGATATGGGGCTAAGGCGGGTATATGGAGTTAGGTCACAGATCAGCCATGATCTAATTGAATGGTGGAACAGGCTCGAGGGGCTGAATGGCCTACTCCTGTTCCTATGTTGCTATTTGCGAATTGGCAACCTGCCTACGTGAGGTGCACAATTTCTGGCGTGACTGCTTAAAGTGGAGATGCACGTCTTAAAGCGAGGAGCCAGTCCCTATATGCACAATTCAGCCCCAACTTAGTGTTTAGTCATTAGGAGATGTTAAACTGAGGCCCCATCCATCCTCTCAGTGGACGTAAAAGATCCCGTGGCACTAATTTGAAAGGGAGTTCTCCCTGATGTCCTGGCCAATATTTATTCCTTAACATCACAAAAACAGAATATCTGATCATTATTTAATTGCTGTTTGTGGGACCTTACTATCTGCAAATTGGCTGCCGCATTTCCTACATTACAACAGTGACTGTGCTTAGAAGCACTTCATTGGCTTTTAAGCGCCTTGGGATGTCCTCAGCGTGTGGAAGCTGACAAACGGCTACCATGCAGACTCTGGGCTCCAACTTGGACAGATTGGTGGACTGGGCTTTCAAGGAGTCACTCATTTTCTGCAGTCTGCTTTCCCGCAGATCAGTGGAATTAATCACCCGTTCTGTGCTTGCACTGTTCTTTAATGCAGGGTGAAAGGAGTAATGAAGGCTGTAACAAGGACTTTTTAGTAGAGGGTCTCTGTGTAAGTTTTCAGGGCAGGAGAATAAGCAGGTCACTGGAATCACTGAGCGATTAGCTGATCCGTCACATCTCTCACTGCAAGATATTGAGGTGGCACTCCTTCTGCTGCTTCTCCTTCCCCCGGTCTTCCTCATTGATGAGGACTGGAGCTGTTGCTCTGCCTTCTCCAAATTCTCTCTGTAATGTGAGGTTATGCAGTGTGCAGCATACCACAACAGTGTGGGAGACTCTATCTGGAGCACATTATAGAAAGCCCCCTGACCGTTGGAGACACCTGAACCTCTGCTTCACCATCTCTATGGTGTGTTCCGTAATGATCCTGGTGGTTCCCTAGTTTTGATTATATCTGTGCTGCCCAGGCATCACACAGATTGTGCAGGGGTGTCATCTGTAAAACCCTTGTACCCTAGCAGCCATTCTGTCACGTTCCTTACAGGGTCGAATACTGGGGGGATGGTAGAGTGTCTCAGGATGAATGCATTGTGGCAGCTTCCTGGGTACTATGCACAAACCTGCTGGTGGTGATCCTGTGATTGGCCACTAGCTGGACATTGATGGAATGGAAGCCTTTTCTAATGACAAAATGCTGTTGGCTCATGTTCCGATGCTCTGATAGCAACATGTGTGCAGTCAATGATGCCCCGGATGTGAGCGAAGCCAGTCACTGCTGCAAATCCCCAAGCTCACTCGTGTTGACTGCTGAGGTCAATGGGGTAGGAGATGCTCAGCCCTGGTGAACAGGCCATCGGAGACCTGCTTAATGCAGCTGTGTACTGCAGACTGGAAGATGTGACTGATGTCCCCTGTACCAGACTGAAAGTGGCAAAGAGGTTAAGGGCTGTGGTGATTTTGAGGGCCACTTGCATGGCATGCCCCCCCATGGTCCAGCAGGCAGCAGGTCCCTGAGTGTTCGCAACCTTGGCATCTTATTTGACCCTGAGTTAAGCTTCTGACCACATATCCTCTCCATCACCAAGACCGTCTACTTGTAACTCCATAACATCGCCCGTCTCTGCCCCGCCTCAGTTCATCTGCTGCTGAAACCCTCATCCATGCCTTTGTTATCTCCAGAATCGACTATTCCAATGCTCTCCTGGCCATCCTCTCATCTTCCATCCACCATAAACTTGAGCTCATCTAAAACCCTGCTGCCCGTATCCTAACTCGCACCAAGTCCTGTTCACCCATCACCCCTGTGCTCGCTGACCTACATTGACTCCCAGTCCAGCAACGCCTTGATTTAAAAATGTTCACCATTGTTTTCAATGCGCTCCTTGGCGTCATCCCTCCCTATCTCTGTAACCTCCTCCAACCCTCCGAGATCTTTGTGCTCCTCCAAATCTGGCATCTTGTGCATCCCTGATTTTTATTGCTCCACCATGGGCATCGCCGTGCCTTCATCTGCCTTACCCTAAGTTCTGGAATTCCCTCCCTAAACCTCTCCGCCTCTCTACCTCTCTCTTCTCCTTTAAAACACTCTTTAATACCTACCTCTTTGACGAAGCTTTTGGTCACCTGTCCTAATATCCCCTTATGTAGCTTGGTGTCAAATCTTATTTGATAACTGTAAGAATATGGTTTAAAGCAAGTCTGGTCAAGTATCCCGTCTTGCTTAGCATCCAGACATTTAGCAAAAGGAAGATGTTGGTTGGGGGCGTAGTTCAGGATCTCTGTGAGTACAAAGACAGCTTGCAAAGCAGGAAAGAAGGGAGGGTGAGGTCAACATTCCATAGAATAGATAACATTGAAAGACTGCTTAAACAAGTTAGAATTATGAAACGAAACAGAGCACACAAGGCCATGAGACACAGATAAGGAAGAGGCCTGCACATTCAGAGTTGGCGAAACAGAGATGCAGTTTGAGGTGATTAGTTATCATAGAATCATAGAAAAGTTATAGCACGGAAGGAGGCCATTCAGCCCATCGAATCTGCGCTGGCTCTATTCAAGAGCAAATCCAGTTAGTCCCATTTCCCGCCCTATCCCCATAGCCCTGCAAATTTTTGTCTTTCAAGTACTCATCCAGTTCCCTTTTGAGGGCCATGATTGAATCTGCCTCCACCATCCCCTCGGGCAGTCCATTCCAGATCCTAACCACTCTCTGTGTAAAAATGTTTTTCTTCATGTCACCTTTGGTTCTTTTGCCAATCGTCTTAAATCTATTTCCTTTGGTTCTTGACACTTCCGCCAATGGGAACAGTTTCTCTCTATCTACTCTGTCTAGACCCTTCATGATTTTGAATACCTCTATCAAATCTCCTCGTAACTGTCTCTGTTCCAAGGAGAACAACCCCAGCTTCTCCAGTCCATCCATGTAACTAAAGTCCCTCATCCCTGGAATCATTCTAGTAATCTGTTTTGCACCCTCTCTAAGGTTTTCACATCCTTCCTAAAGTGCAGCGCCCAGAACTGGACACAATACTCCAGTTTTTTATAAAGATTCATCATGACTTCCATACTTTTGTATTCTATGCCTCTATTTATAAAGCCCAGGATCCTGTATGCCTTTTTAACCGCTTTCTCAACCTGCCCTAATATGTTACATTAAACAGCTCATCGTGAGTTGTTAACATGGCGTCAGCGTGGTGGGATAATTTACGACGCGGAGATAAGGCCAGAGATGCTGACATGCAGAATAAAGCAGCTGAATAGTATAAAGATAGGGAATGCTCCCTCCCAAAAGTTAGAGCTCTCAGGACAGTCGGAAGTTCATAGCCAAGAGGCAGCCTATGGAGTTCGAGTCTGATCACCTTGAGTCTGCGTGGAACCAGCTTGTATTACTTGCTTGTCATTTAATGTAAGCTGAAGACAGTTGTATTAAAACACTGTTGTGAGTCAATATATATTAAAGTTTGTTGTTTAATAACCACTCGTGCCTGAATCATGAGGAAGCTACAGTTGAAGGACTAACAACTCTTTGCTGCGACAGTAACGGGGAAGATCCGCTTATAATAATCACTCCCGTGAAGCACCTTGGGACGTTTTACTGTGTTAAAGGTGCTATATAAATGCAAGTTGTTGTTGTTGTCCTGCTGCAGGAGGCTATAAAGGTCTGTAATAGCCTGTCTGGAGAAGCGCAACCTCCTCCTGCACTGTTCCTCAGATAGATCCAAGAAAGTGACTCTTAGCCTGTACACCCAGTGTGCTGGGTATAGCCTCCTACAATCCGTTCCCTCACCTGCTGCCTACTGAGAGACCCACCTGCTGCAGGTGCTGCACCTCCTCCTCCAAATGTTCATCCATCCAAATTAAATGAGCAATAATAGTCTCCATGATAAGCGAAAAAATCTTACAGATGGTGATAAGGCAAAAAAAAGTGGGAAAGAAGCAATCTGGAAGCTGGAAACTCTTTGGGCAAACCAGACGGCAAAGATATCCTACGATCCAATGAGTTCCAGCTCAATGCCCCTTTAAATACAACATAAGGGCTTCTAAGAGACCAATCTCACCACGTGTTACACACTGATATGGCACGGGACCGCCATGATTTTGAGTTAAAATCGTGTTGGGGTCCTAACTAGTCATAGGACCCCGATTTAAATATATTCATGAGGCCCCCGCCTGCTTATGTCGGGCACCCATCCCGAATGTAAAAACTCCGATGTTAAAATGGAGGTGGGTGGGAACGGTTCGAGAATTGAGCAGTCAAGTACCTGAACACGATTTTAATCCTTCTCTTGCCCCATTCCCACCGGGCAGACAGGGTTGAAATCTAGTCTAAGTATAGCGCTCTTTGTTTGACACTCGATGGTCAATGCAATAGACCCTAAGACCTAATTTGTCTTCTCTATAGCCACTTCACACTGCTTGTGCACTTTTAACTTCATCTTAACAGATAGCTTTAAAGGGGTACTCCTGCTTGGTATCAAAACCACCTAGAGTTTCTCCAATCCAAATGTATTACGCTGCCTTAGTCTACGTTTAAAGACAGTTACAAAACATGCGCCCAATGCCCTAATGTATCTAAGTTGGCCTGTAACCTATTAATTTGATCTAAGTTGCTTACCTCTGTGCACATTTTCATGTCATCTGCAATGTTACAAATGGTTTCATTAATGCTATATCTGAATCATTCATGAAGAAGATGAACAACAATGGTCTCAACACAAAGCTTACTAGAACTCCACTTGTTATCAGGCACTATTCAGATCCACTCACATTAATGATAATTGTTGCTTACAGGATTGCAGACAGTTACCTGTGATGCAGAATGTCAATTGTATAATCTCATATGATCTAATATTTTCCAATAGTCTTCCATATAGCACATTATTAAAGGCTTTTTTGGAAATCTAGATATAAACCTCAACAGGACTACCATCATCCACTATTCCGGTAATTTCCTCAAAGAACTCAATCAGGTTAATGGGGCAGGACCACTGTTTCCAGAAGTCATGCTGGGAATCCCTAATAACTGCTGAACTCTCTAAGTGATCATAAATAATATCCAGCAACTTCCCTGCTACTGCTGTCAAACTCACGGGCCTATAATTCCCAGGGTCCAATTTTGTCCCCTTCTTAACTAATGGGACAACATGAATCTCTTTCCAATCCACTGTAACCAACCCAGACCTCAATGAGCTATTGAATATTTGACCCAATGGCTGACCTACAACTTTGTCCATTTCCTTAAGCACTCTAGAGTAAATGCAGGTCCAGCAGGATGATCAGTTTTATGTGCCTTATTCCTAGCTAGGACCATCTGCCTTATTTTTATCCTCATACCTAACCTTCTCCGATAAGTCGCTCAATGATGATGTTGTATATAGGTTCACTTCTAATTATATTTTTAATTCTAATATAATTGAAAAAAAACCTTTGTCATTGCTGCTTCTCATTTCAAAAGCCTTTTTAGCATTCCTAATATAAAGTTCAGTTATCCTCGGCTGTTTTTTATTCTTGCTCCTACTGTCCTGACAATTGTTCCTTATGGGCCAGAACTTCTATAGATGCTATTGAGGGGGCATGTGCATTGGGGGAGGGGGAGAACTTCCATCTGCTGCTTTGCCCAGCAGGTGACCCTCATCCCAAATCCTGGGGATGGGCTCACTTAAATATTTGGGGCTGTGACTTGCATCTGTAGAAATGCAACAGAGATACTGCCCTACAATGCCACTGCAAACTTGGTATGGAACATTGACACTCAGGGAGGGGACACACCAGGTCTGAAGACAATGCTTCAAAAAATGTTAAAGTCTCTAGTCAGGAAGCAAAGGGATACCTCAGAAACAATAATCAATCCTTCTGGGATCGATTGCCGCATGCTTATACCTCAGGCCTTATGTAGGTCCTGCTGGGCTATCAAGGGCAAACAAGGTAAATTCGTGGGGCAGTTCGTAAATGCTTCCAGAGGCCCCAAAACTGCTGCAGGTATGTGGGAGGAGCAGGCCGAAGAAGTGCTGATGCCCCTAGGTCAGAATTTCCATCTTACCTTAAATGGGGCAGAAACCCAGCAGATTTGGGTTCTTCTCCAAATGATGAACCCCTCCCCCACAACAACGCTGGAATTCTGTCCCCGGAGGTGGAATTTCTGCCCCCTTAAATCTGCTAAAAGACCTTTTTTTAGGTTAATTTCACTACAAATCTCTCTTTACCATGAACCCTCCTTTTAATCCTAAATATAGACTAGGTTTCCTTGTCTATCAAATAAACACCATAGTAAGAGAGAAAGGGAAAATATACATTTATCTATGTGAATGTGAATGTTAGTGAATGTCAGGTTGTCATAGCCAAGCTGACTCACAAGATCACACCATTGTACTCCCCTTCTCTCTGGACCTGCACATTCAGTTATCTGCCCATTGTCACTCTTCCATTCAGGTTTCAAGTACAAACCCTCACCATCTCAGCTTTGGTCGCTAGTCACCTGTTATCCTTTAAGTGCTAGTTTTTCCATCCATTCATAATTAATGGTCAGCATGTGAATTGTTACCAAATGTCTCCTTATGAAACCATTAATGGTCTACTTTTAGCGGTAGATCTCGTTATATTCAACACTTTGCCCATCTCATCCTACACAATTGCATTCTGTGTGATGTGTGTGTGAGAGAGAGATTGTAAGTGTATGGTGAATTCCTGATAACAACAAATAAAATTCCAACAAGGTATAGAAGAAAGGAAAAGGGAAGGGAGGGAAATAGGAAGATGAATTTGTGAAACATAGTATCATAGATCTTCAGGACATTTGGCATGTCATGTCAGTGCTGGTGATTTCACCACAAGAGCCATCTAGTTTAATCCCACTCTCCTGTTTAATCCACCTTTTTAAGCCACTATCTAATTACCTTTTAACAGAATTCATGGATGGTTTGTGGCAGAGAATTCCACACTCTAACCACCCTGACCAATGCTTCTTTAAAACCCCTCTCTGCATCCCTCTACCATCACCTCTGATACCAAGGGTGAGGAGCTTGGGGACTTCTTTTTCTCCAAAATCAAAACTATGCATGCAGTTGCCTCCATTGCTTCATCTCCCTTTATACTGCCACACACCCATTACCTACCAGTCAACTATCAGCTACACTACCCGTCAGGAATTATCAATGAACAAACATCTAGCAGGAGGAGAAAGATAATCAATTACATCACTGAAAATATTTTTGAAAATATTTCCATCTTCTTTTTTCAGTAATCAGAGGATGTTGTACTAAAAATAAGGGGGAAATTTTCCATTTTGCATGGCCAGAGTGGAACAGGCCAGTGGGGCAAGAAAATTGGGCAGTAATTGCTCTTGCTGCAACACCAACCATGAAGATTAAAATTATAAAAGGATTCGATAGAGTAGATACAGAGAATCTATTTCTTCTGGTGGGGGAATCCAGAAAAAGGGGACACAATCAAAAGGATTTAAAGGACTTAAGATACAGCCTCAGTCATGGTTTAGTCATGGGAGAAAGGAAACTCTTTGTAGCATGCATAATTTGTCTATCTAGTTGTTGTAGTGAAATATTGGGTAGCTGTCCAAGTGACAAGGCGGTGAATGAAATAGCATTTACGCCGTTTTCCATTCAATGAGATCATGGCTGATCTGATTTTTACCTCAATTCCACTTTCCCGCCTTTTCCCCATATCCTTTGATCAAGAATGTGTCTAACTCAGCCTTGAATGAATTCAATGACTCAGCCTTCACAGCTTTTTGGGGTGAAGAATTCCAAAGATTCATGACCCTCTGGGAGAAGAAATTCCTCCTCATTTCTGTCTTAAACGGGCGACCCCTTATTCTGAGACTATGCCCCCTAGTTTTAGATTCCCCCATGAGGGTAACATCCTCTCAGCATCTACCCTATCAAGTCCCCTCAGAATCTTGTATATTTCAATAAGGTCTCCTCTCATTCTTCTAAACTCCAATGAGTATAGACCCAACCTGTTCAATCTTTCCTCATAAGACAACCCTTCCATGCCCGGAATCAACCGAGTGAACCTTCTCTGAACTGCCTCCAATGCAAATATGTCCTTCCTTAAATAAGGGCACCAGAACTGTACGCAGTACTCCAGGTGTGGTCTCACCAGCACCCTGTACAGTTGTAGCATGACTTCCCTGCTTTTATACTCCATCCCCCTAGAAATAAAGGACAATATTCCATTTGCCTTCAGGATTACCTGCTGTTCCTGTATGTTGACTGTTCATGTTTCATGTACGAGGACACCAAGATCCCTCTGTACTGCAGCATTTTGTAGTATTTTTCCATTCAAATAATATTTTGCTTTTTTACTTTTCCTCCCAAAGTGGGTGACTTCCCATTTTCCCACATTATATTCCATCTGCCAAATTTTTGCCCATTCGCTTAACCTGTCAACATCCCTTTGCAGACACTTTGTGTCCTCATCGCAACTTGCTTTTCCACCTATCTTTGTATCATCAGCAAATTTGGCCACAAGACAGTCTGTTCCTACATCCAAGTCATTGATATATATTGTAAATAGTTGAGACCCCAGCACTGATCCCTGCGGCACCCCATTAGTTACAGATTGCCATTTTGAAAATGACCCTTTTATCCCGACTCTTTGTCCTCTATCCATGCCAGTATATTACCCCTAACACCATGAACTCTTATCTTGTGCAGTAATCTTTTATGTGGCACCTTATTGAATGCCTTTTGGAAATCCAAATATACTGCATTCATTGGTTCCCCTTTATCCATCCTGCCCGTTACTTCCTCAAAGAACTCTAATAAATTTGTCTGACATGATTTCCCCTTCATAAAACCATGTTGACTCTCCTTGATTGTATTATGAGTCTCCAAATGTCCTGCTACTACTTCCTTAATAATGGCTTCTAGCATTTTCCCAATGATAGATGTTAGGCTAATTGGTCTATAGTTACCTGCTTTCTGTCTCACTCCCTTCTTGAGTAGGGGTGTTACATTTGCGGTTTCCCAATCCGCTGCGACCTTTCCAGAATCTAGTGAATTCTGGAAGATTCTGGAAGATCTCTTATGGAGTGCCCACCCTGTGGATCTGGTGGTATTTTGAAGCAGTTTCATCGGTGGGGGTGGAAGAGGGGGAGCACAGGACAGTCTGGCAGAAGAAGTAAATGGCTTACATTTCCTTCCTGGATTGATTGCCGTTTGGATATGACATTGTGGGACCCACATACGGCCCTGTAATTATGCTTGCTTCATTATGCCTACATCATATGAGTCTACTTATAGCTGGCATACAGAAGATGTAACTGGTGGGATTTCTGAGGGCTCTGGGAACCCATCAGTCCCAGGTCCAAAAGTGATGATACGACCGATTGGGGTTGGCTGAAAGAAGTGCTCTTCCCATCCCCCCCCCCACCACCGTCAAATTTTTCAGTGCTCTTACTAGGTTGGATTTCCACTCCCAAAAGACCTGAGTTTCCAGACTTTCCCTGCCGAGGGGAGGGAAATTTAGTTTGTTGAGGGAATGATGTTTGAGTGGGGGATGTACTGAGTGTATTGCCCCAGAGTCCAGTGCTGGGACCTTTCCTGTTTCTAATTTGCATCAATGACTTTGATTGAAAAACTCAATTGGTTAAATTTATAGCAAATACTACATTTGGGGGAGGTCAGTTGAATCTGATGAAACAGCCAAAGATCTACAAAATGAATCAGCTAAAGTGTAACTGGGCACAGCAGTGCCTGACGAGACCTAATTCTAAGGTATCGCACGTTAGAAACGAAAATATACTCTATGAATGATGTTTAACTAGCTAAGGGTGAAGGTGAAGGAGAAAGAGATCTAGCAGTGTTAATAGATCATGCACTAAGAAAGGTATATGTCCAACCAGCGTGTTTCCATATGAATGCTGAATGCACTCATACTAAATTTCTGTCTGGTTGCATTAAAAAAGTGCACAGGTGAATTTAGTACAAGTAGGATAAATGGTGGACACAAGATAGACCCAGTAGGTCCATGTCACTGTGCAGCAGTAATCAGCAAAGCAAATAGAATGCAGAACTATAATTTTAGATAGGAACATAGGAATAGGTGTAGACCATTCAGCCCCTCAAGCCTGTTCTGCCATTCAATTAGATCATGGCTGATCTATCTCAGTAAAGTCGGAGGATGTCGTGCTGAAAATATGCAGTGCGCTGATCAGGCTGCAATGACCACTGTGTCCAATTTTGGTCATCAATATACAAGGAATACATTAAAGCCCTAGGGGCAGTGCAGAGAAAAGCCATGAAGCTAATCCCTAGTGAATGACAAGGAAAGAATGGAGAAACCTGGGCTTTTCAGCCTTGAAAGGAAGTGATTAAAAGAGGGGTTCATAATGGTGTATAAAATAGTGAACAATATAGAAAAGGTAAACTGTGACAGTTGAGCATGGGAAGCATAGGTTGAAACTGGTGTGAGGCAAATTTTAAAAGTTCTGCTTCACAGTAGAATTCTGGATAAGATAATGTATGTAAAGACCCTGGAATTATATAAGAGATAGTTGGATTTTAGTGATTGGGAGACTTAGGCTTTCCTAGAGAGATGAGCTGAGGAGGTACAAATGGGCTTTCTTATCCGTACCTTTTTGTGATCCTGTGAATACGATAGGGTTTGGGACAGGAAGGGGGGAAAGAAAATCAGCCAGGGCTCCCATTCCTGGTTGCCATCCAGTTTGACCTGATTGAAAGAGCAAATGTGTGGACTTTGGGTGAGGACAGGATTGGGCGCAGCTGTGCTACCCCTACGGTGGAATAGCCTGCTGACACTCACATGAAGAATGATCGGTTGGTTGAGGTGGTGGAGAGCGACAGCCCTCGTGGAGCTGTACCCCAGCGCAGGCCAGCACTTTTAGAAGGGAAGGGGCGGTCGTATGATAGCTAAAACAGGAATAAGTATGTTGGAGGAAAAAGAAAGTTTAACCAGTTCCAGTAAACTCTTACTAAGTTTAGTCCAGTGGAAGATTAATAATCTAGCGATTCCTGCTTTTTCCATCTGCTTTATAAAAAAATCCACCTTAAAAGGACTGCTAGGAATCCAGAAAGCACCTCTCTTTCTGAAGACTATCATCACAGTGATGCAGTTGGGTGTGAAATTTGACAGAGCATTGTGCTGTTCAATTTGTTGGATGTACCTTACAGGTGTACTGCAGGTAAACATCCCCTCAGCCCGTGATGAATGAGCTTCTCTGAAGCTGATGACTTTGATGAACCTCAGCAGCCAAACCCAATCATTCTTTTCCAAATGGCTTACCCAGCTAAGTACAACTCCTCTGATATAAATTTGTCTTATTGAAAGGAGATGGGGTGCTGTAATACATTTCATTCTCAACAGCCCTGCTAATAATTTTACTTTATTCTCTGTACCATGAAGCTATAACTGATGGATTTTTTTTACTGAGCAAAGCGCTCCGGGTTTTGATGCATTTGTTTTGTCAAATTAAACTTTCATGTCACAGTCTTCACTTCACTGTAAATTGTCAATTTCAGCTCACTCTGAATTAAAACTTGGGACTCTAGGAGCTTCATTCAAATCGACTCCAAATTAAGAACTCACTTCTTTCTTGTTGTCGCACCACTGACAACTGATACTTTTCTTGCTGACCTGCTTTATAGTTTGTTCATTACGCTGATAACTGAATAAGCTATTTTTATAGCCCCCTCCTCCTTGATGGCTTATTTGGTAAAGGCACAGCCCAGTGTGACAATGAGGCCTATAGATCAGGAAGGTCCCAAGACTGTGCAGGGTTAGCTGATCCCAGTGAAGTTGGAAAATGGCCTGAGTGCACCTGGACTATGGAGGGGAAAAATCAACCAGATTTCTGTCTAGTGACTTCTACTAGAAAATCCATGTGAGACCAACCTCCTTCCCCCAACATGTCAAATATCCTGCCAATACTTAAGAGCTCTGAAAATCTGGAGCCATTCCAGCTACAGGCTAACTGTTACTGAGCAGGTAAGCAGTCAGGTAGCCTGCCCCTAAATCTTTTGACAATTCTGCTTTGTAAGGGGCTGCCAGACGAGCAAAGGAGACCTGCGGAGTAACTCACATTTTCAATTCTTCCTCCCTGCGCAAAAGGATCTGGATTCCAATTGACTTTGCTCTGTGTGGGGAAATCACTGCCATAAGTTCACATTCTGGAACTATGGGATGCAACGTGCTGGATCAAGACCGTGATGAGGTCTGAAGCCGAGTGGTTCCAACACAACCCGAACTGAGCGTTGGCGAGTGTTGGCGAACAAGCTATTGATGAGTAGGTGTCACTTGATGGCACTATTGATGACTCCTTCCATCACTTTACTAATGATTGGAAGGAGGCTATTATGGCATTGAAGATACATTGTCTTTTGTTTAATGTATATACACTTATCATGGTGAAGGACCGAGTAGGATGACAAGTTAGGGGATGGGATTTCATCCAGGTTTTGCGCCCACAGTGTCAATATTGAGCAGTCCTAGCTAACAGTGAGTGTTGTGGTTTAAATTTCACAACTGGAGTGACCTCAATTGGGCCAACTGGACAGGAAGTTATGTTGAAACTTTATACTGGTTCGGCCATAACTGGATTATTGTGTCTAATTCTGGGCACCGCCCTATAGGAAGGATGTGAAGGCCTTAGAGAGGGTGCAGAAAAGATTTACTAGAATGGTTCCAGGGATGAGGGACTTCAGTTACGTGGATAGACTGGAGAAGCTGGGGTTGTTCTCCTTGGAACAGGGAAGTTTCAGAGGAAATTTGATAGAAGTGTTCAACATCATGAAGGGTTTAGATAAAGTAAATAAAGAGAAACTGTTCCCATTGGTGGTAGGGTTGAGAACCAGAGGACACAGGTTTAAGGTGATTGGCAAATGAACCAAAGCATACAACATGGCAAGGATTACTGGTAAACCCGAAGAATGGGAAAACTTTAAAAACCAGCAAAGGATGACTAAGAGAATAATAAAGAGGGAGAAAATAAATTATGAGAGTAAACCAGCCCGCTTGATTGACACCCCACCCACCACCCTAAACATTCACTCCTTTCACCACCGGCGCACTGTGGCTGCAGTGTTTTACCATCTACAGGATGCACTGCAGCAACTCGCCAAGGCTTCTTCGACAGCACCTCCCGAACCCGCGACCTCTGCCACCTGGAAGGACAAGGGCAGCAGGCACATGGGAACTCTGTTCCTTCATCCAAGTCATTGATATATATTGTAAATAGTTGAGGCCCACCTGCACGTTCCCCTCCAAGTCACACACCATCCCAACTTGGAAATATATCACCGTTCTTTCATCGTCGCTGGGTCAAAATCCTGGAACTCCCTTCCTAACAGCACTGTGGGAGAACCTTCACCACACGGACTGCAGTGGTTCAAGAAGGCGGCTCACCAACACCTTCTCAAGGGCAATTAGGGATGGGCAATAAATTCCGATCTTGCCAGTGACGCCCATACCCAATGAACGAATAAAAAAAAGAAATACAAAAACTGACAGCAAAAGCTTCTACAAGTATATAAAAAGGAAGAGGGTAGCTAAAGTAAATATTGGTCCCTTAGAGGATGAGACTGGGGAAATAATAATGGAAAACAAGGAAATGGCAGAGGAATTGAGCAGATAATTTGTATCTGTCTTCAAAGTAGAAATCACTAATAATACACCAATAATAGTAGAAAATCAAGGGGCAAAGGGGAGGGAGGAACTAAAAACAATCACTATTACTAGAGAAAAAGTACTAGGTAAACTAATGGGTCTAAAGGCTGACAAGTCCCCTGGACCTGATGGCTTGCATCCAAGGGTCTTAAAGGAAGTGGCTACAGAGATAGTGGATGCATTGGTTGTAATCTTCCAGAATTCACTAGATTCTGGAAAGATCCCAATGGATTGGAAAACCGCAAACGTAACACCCCTATTCAAGAAGGGAGTGAGACAGAAAGTATGTAACTATAGACCAGTTAGCCTAACATCTGTCACTGGGAAAATGCTAGAATCCATTATTAAGGAAGTAGTAGCAGGACATTTGGAGTCTCATAATACAATCAAGGAGAGTCAACATGGTTTTATGAAGGGGAAATCATGTCTGACAAATTTATTAGAGTTCTTTGAGGAATTAATGGGTAGGGTGCATAAAGGGGAACCAATGGATGCAGTATATTTGGATTTCCAAAAGGTATTCGATAAGGTGCCACATAAAAGATTACTGCACAAGATAAGAGTTCATGGTGTTGGGGGTAATATACTGGCATGGATAGAGGATTGGCTAACTAACAGAAAACAAAGAGTCGGGATAAAAGGGTCATTTTCAAAATGGCAATCTGTAACTAGTGGGGTGCCGCAGGGATCAGTGCTGGGGCCTCAACTATTTACAATATATATCAATGACTTGGATGAAGGAACAGAGTGTCTTGTGGCCAAATTTGCTGATGATACAAAGATAGGTGAAAAAGCAAGTTGCAATGAGGTTATAAAGCGTCTGCAAAGGGATATTGACAGGTTAAGTGAATGGGCAAAAATTTGGCAGATGGAATATAATGTGGGAAAATGGGAAGTCATCCACTTTGGGAGGGAAAATAAAAAAGCAAAATATTATTTGAATGGAGAAATACTACAAAATGTTGTGGTACAGAGGGATCTGGGTGTCCTCGTACATGAAACACAAACAGTCAACATACAGGTGCAGCAGGTAATCCGGAAGGCAAACAGAATATTGGCCTTTATTTCTAGGGGGATGGAGTATAAAAGCAGGGAAGTCATGCTACAACTGTACAGGGTGCTGGTGAAACCACACCTGGATTACTGCGTACAGTTCTGGTGTCCTTATTTAAGGAAGGACATACTTGCATTGGAGGCAGTTCAGAGAAGGTTCACTAGGTTGATTCCGGGTATGGAAGGGTTGCCTTATGAGGAAAGATTGAACAGGTTGGGTCTATACTCATTGGAGTTTAGAAGAATGAGAGGAGATCTTATTGAAACATACAAGATTCTGAGGGGACTCGATAGGGTAGATGCTGAGACGATGTTATCCCTCATGGGGAATCTAAAACTAGGGGGCATAGTCTCAGAATAAGGGGTCGCCCGTTTAAGACAGAAATGAGGAGGAATTTCTTCTCCCAGAGGGTCATGAATCTTTGGAATTCTTCACCCCAAAAAGCTGTGAAGGCTGAGTCATTGAATACATTCAAGGCTGAGTTAGACACATTCTTGATCAAAGGATATGGGGAAAAGGCGGGAAAGTGGAATTGAGGTAAAAATCAGATCAGCCATGATCTCATTGAATGGCGGAGCAGGCTCGAAGGGCTGAATGGCCTACTCCTGCTCCTATCTCTTGTGGTCTTATGCTCTTATGGCCACATGAGGGAAAAGTTTTTTACGCAGCGAGTAGTTATGATCTGGAATGCACTGCCTGAAAGGGTGGTTAAAGCAGTTTCAGTGTGGCTTTCAAAAAGGAATTAGATAAATACTTGAAAGGAAAAAATTTTCAGGGCTACATGAAAAGAACCGCGGAATGGAATTATCTGGATTGCTCTTACAAAGAGTCGGCATGGGCTCAATGGGCTAAATGGCCTCATTCTGTGCTGTAACCATTCTATGATTCTATGATTCTGAGGTAGTGAATACTAGAAATTTGATCAACTGGGATCATTTTGGTATTTACTTTAAGTGGTCAGTCACTTTAAGTAAAATGACAGGATATTTCCAGGTGCATGCACAGCGATCTCAGCATTAAAAAAATGATCCGCCCTCAATCCCAAAATAAACTTAAGAAGGGAGGAGGATTTGCTTACGACCCATAGAGTAAGTCCCCCGATCCTGAATTTCATGGGAAACTGGGATCGAAGAGAGTGCGGATCATAGCTAGGGCTACAACACCAATGCAAGTTCTCCAACCAGTGTGCTTTTTGAAGGCAGCTCCATGCTGGGATCACGCAATCAGTGAATTTGGCTTTATATCCATCAGAGGCTTTTCAAATAGTAGATATCATTTCTGTCAATTTCGTTAGTTCGTATGTCCGTATAATGGAGTTATACTTTGTAACATTACATTTTGTGCAACTTTTAAAACAAAGTTTGTGTTTTTCAAGGTGAGATGCTGAGGGACCGAGAAGGATGACAATGTTAGGGGATGGGATTTCTTCCAAGTTTCTTTCCAAGTGTTGAGAATGGAACACTTTTTTTTTCTATTTTTCATGCTCAATATTGAAAACTCCCAGTTCAGACATGAGCCAGCTACAGAATAAATTCTTTCTCAGTCTTCCCCTCAACTACAGAAGAGCACCCCAACTGCATCAGTACAATATTTCCATTTTCTACACTAACTATCTTTGTTGTCTTTCTGAGTGAGATTGGCAGTTTATTGCAAATTAGTGTTGGATTGCAGAGAGCTTTGTGCCATGGATCTGTGCCAAATGGAAATTGGGTTGAGACTATTCCAAGTTCGTTTCACTTAGGATCCTTATAGCCATCAGAGAGGGGAGACCTTCAGCTCACCTTTTCTCTGGCATTCAGCTCGTGTCCACATCTGGATGAATGTTGTGATGAGGTCTGAAGCGGAGTTGTTCTGTCACAACTCGAACTGAATGTTAGCGAGCAGGTTATTGGTGAGTAGGTGTCGCTTGATGGCACTATTGATGAGTCCTTCCATTACTTTACTGATGATTAGGGCACTAACTGGCAGGATTAAATTTATTCTTGTTTTATGTGGATACCTGGATGACCTTCCACATTATTAGGTAGATGCCAGTGGTATAGCTGCACTGGAACAGCTTGACTAGGGGAGCAGCTAACTCTGGTGCACAGGCCTGCAGTTTTACGGATATTATCTGATACAAGATATTATCAGAGCCCGCAGCCTTTGCTGTGTCCAGTGCACTCAGTTGCTTCTGAATATCACGTGGAGTAAACCAAATTGGCTGAACACTGGTATTTATGACAGTGGGGACTGATAAAAGTAAATACAAATGAGGAAGGCAATTTGGCCCATCTCTTTCAACCTTCCATTGAAACCTACAAAGCAAGCAACAGGACACCTACACCAGTAATTTCTGCGGGAGTTCTCCCAATCTCCCTCCATAACTTTGGCAGGAGATCAGCAATCGTTTACGCCATTTCTCTGATCTCCTGCCATAGTTATGGTGAGAGATTGGGAGACCCCCTGTGAAAATTCTACCACCTCATGACTAGTAAATCTGCCCTATGCCTGAATATTTCTGTTATGATCGATCCCCTTTCCACCCAAAAATTAATCCATGTACAGAGCCTTGTCTGATTATAACAAGTTGCATCTTCCCCCATTCATGATGGAGAGAAAGGTTGCAGGCCAGAGGCGAATTAAGGGTAACCTATCAGTAAACAAGCCTTTTCTTGTATCTTGGCAGGAGTGCAAGAGACAGATGTTTAGAACCATCTCCCAAATATGGGTGCAGTATTCAAATCTTGGATGGACAATGATTTTATGGAGAGTTAAAAGTTGTTGAGGCGAAAACAAGTCTTTGGCATGTAAAAGGAAACAGCTTCTTGTAGGCAATTTTTGTAATGGAGGAGTTATATGAGTTTCATTTGAGATCAGAGATGATAGCGAGGCTAAGGATGGATCTGGGATGATAGACTTGTGAGAAACATGAAAAGATGGGCCCTGAATTTCCGTGGGCGTTATCCCAATTGCCTGCTGTAACTTTGCCGGGTAATTGGCCAAACCCCTTGAGAAACGGCGCAAACGGCTAAAAACGCCCGTTTTCACCATTTCTCTAGGGGTTTTGCCACTTGCCCGTCAAAGTTACGGTAAGAGATTGGGACAACCCATGCGGACATTCAGAGCCACTGCTTGTCTTAAGAATTTAAAGAAACAAGATTTCTATTGCTCTATTTAAGGGCATAGAGGAGATCAAGATATAGTGATTTAGCCATCAGACAGTTGGAGAACTGGGCGTTGTGTACACACTGAGGCTGGCAATCTGATAAAATTTGATGTCAAAATAGTTGTGAATCAAAAACATTAGCTTCCTCTTTAGGCGAGTTACCAACTTTACCATCAAGATGGGAGAGTGGTGAAAAAGAAGGTTTGCAGGAGTTGTAAGAGACAGTTTTGCATCGGACCAGAAGAACTGGCTACTTGAGGGGCCAACAGACAGCATTTGATATTTCTTTTCAATAAAGTTGCATTTTTCAGTGCTAATGATTGATTTACAGAAGTTACAAGCAGTGACAAAGCTGGCTCAGGGTGTTTCAGAGTGATCATGGTGCCAGGCAGAATAGGCAGAATTTCCACAACACAGCAGAATGACAGATAGTATCATATGAGACTGGGAAGAATGAGGCATGAAACCTTCCCTGCCAGCTAGAATAACCTCAGTTACTTCTCTGACACAGTGGAAGCAGCTGTTGGACCAGGGAAAGGAAGCAAAGAATTCTTGAAGACTGTCCAGCTGGCTGACCTATATTGCCAAAGAGGTTCGGACTGGTTACATTACTATGCTGCAGCTGCCGTCAAACCCAAGCGGTGTGAGACTACTTGCTGGAGGTGGTGTCACTCCTCTTGTCATAATGTGGTCCGCAGTCTGATTGTCATTGACTGTCGTCCTCACCTGAAACTGCTTTGCTTTGACACAAAATAACAGGCAGTTTAACCGGCCTATTAGACTCTCTTGTTATTAGTTTTAGAGACTCCAGAGTAAGCAGCATTAGCGGATATTAAATTGCACAGCATGACAATGGACACTAATCTTCTATTTTTCAATAAAAGTACTGAAAACCTACAGAGGAATGGATCAGCACTATTCATTCCACATTAACCTTGGTCCCTTCCAAATCTTATACTTTGTCTTTGTAAAATAACTGGGATTAGTGTTTGATAAGACCTGCCTTAATAATAATTACACGCTGTGGGACTAAACTGCATCTCCACTGAGAAAATCCCACAACAGTTTTTAACATGGCCCAAATGCATTACACAAATGAAAGGGAGGAGAGAATATTATTTAAGTGTTCTTGTGAGCCATCTTATATATTAATACTGCAAAGCTACTTATGAATATTTAAGGAGAGAAAATGGAGATATACTTTGTCTCAAATAGCCACAAAGACCTGTTACATATCCGTATTCTGCAAAAAGGGGATCTTAAGCTGTCTTTATGTTTTATATCTGAGCTTAAGCACTTTATATCACTCAGACTTCTCTGTCTGTAATTAACCCTTCTGCGTGCTAAACAAAGACTGTGCATCTCACGAGCTGCTAAATATTTTATAGTCTGATAAATATCTAAGCAATAATGGAGTGGGGGGGTGGGGGCGGTGGGGAGGGGTGTTGTGCGTACTGAGATTGTTTCCAGTAACACTAGAATCAGTGTTCAATGTGAAGTGATGTTAAAGATTAAATTCCATTCTCAGGTGCTGCAAGATACCATTTATTAATATATTTTTGAGCAATGAATCCCTCACTAATTCTTTGGGAATTCCAGTAGACAAGTAATGAGAATTCTCAACTAGCTGTCAAATTAAGCAGTCTGTGACTGTCATGAAGAAACACTTTTTTGTCGTGCAGATTGTGCACAATTCCTGAGGACAGGCTTCAGGAAGAGAAACATCAGGAGGAAAGAGACAATCCTGGGAACTCACTCAGGAGAGGGAGGGCCAGCACCCATAGATGGTT